>NC_047518.2:10253427-10253693 GCF_902827115.2 Pseudochaenichthys georgianus
GTCTCAGGCATGGGCGTAGGAAGCATCCTGAATGTGGGGGGGACATTAGAAAAAAATTGATTTCCTGTATTCTGATGCATTTTAGGTGGTTTGATACTTTTATGTGGCTATACTATGAGGAAAATGATGGGTACATTTTGTAATTTCATCTAGTAGTAAAGAAAGGAAACATATTTGATTATTAATTCAGAGCAGTCTTTGAATTAATAAAAAGCAGTTTAAATGCCCATTTTTTTTTTTTGGACATTTATATACAACGAGAGATA
>NC_047518.2:10254886-10283336 GCF_902827115.2 Pseudochaenichthys georgianus
AGTGAGACGCTTTTGCCGCCGCCATCACTGTTAACTGATTAACTGCTACCAGCTGATGACTTACTTTCCTCTTCTTTGAAGTGTTCTTATTATGTCCATGTTGTCTGGGGGAGAAAACATATCAAACCAAGAGATCGTCAGCTTTGATTTTCGCTGTATTAACCATTTCCTGAACACTTGGTGTGTGTGCCTTACCTCCGCTACCGGCATCGCTTCATACAACAGATCTGAGCTGTCCAACTATGACAACACTCCTTGAACATGCGCGCGCTATGGGAGAATCTGCCTTGGTACAAAGTAGCAGTGAAAACATGGAACGGAGTTTCATTGATTTGGGCATTCTCTCAATAAGCAAGTGGAATGGATTTGATAGTGAAGCACTGACACAGCGCTCGACAAAGTGCGGCGAGTGGATAGACCGATTCACGGACTTTCCACATGGTAAAAGTGGGTGGGTCTAAACTAATCATTTGAAAAAGTGGGGGGGACTTGTCCCACCCTCATATAATGGCTACGACGCCCATATTACATATATTACAAAAAATCATTATTCGGTTACCTTGGTTGGTTATTGGGTAATGGTGACACAAGCCAAAAAAACATTATGACATCATAAAGTGGCCCAAATCTGATCAGCTCATTTTCAGACAAGTTTTTCTATAAATGGATCAGGATAAAAAGTGAGCAAATATTTTTTCCTGAAACTTTCAGAATCTCTTTACACAGGACACACACACACGTTGATGTATAAAAGACATGAGAAAGTGGATTTTGCACAATAGGTGACCTCTAAGTCTGTACGAGTAATAGCATACCAGGTGTTTTTTCTTGCATCTTTTCCCTCCCCAAAGGTGCCAAAGTATTGGTGTTTGAGAGTGTGTGAACGAGATAAAATTGGATTAGATGTTGAGCAGTTTCGCACCTTGTATGGCAGCTGCCGTCAGTGTAAGAATTAACATGCGGTGTGAAAGCACTGGAGGCTGGACTCTAAACACACTTTATAAAATCCTACCCTTTACAGTCTCAGACCAATACATGGAAAGTTAAGAGATCACCAATGTTTTAGAATAGCTTACCTTACTGAACTCATCGGACCTCTGGTGAGGGTCAGCCTGTCCACAGGTGGGAGATTCACCATTTGGTGATCTTGTGAAAGAAATACTAAGTTAGAGTTAAACACTCTGTAGAGATGGTAAAAGACCTCAGGAAGAACGTAGCCCCTCCCACCTCCATCCATCCCCATGTGGGACTCCTTATGCTGTGCAAGCCATGTGTGTGTCTGTACGGTATACACATATTTCTTAATAAACTTGGTTCTGATTTGAAGATTTGTTGATGTTGCTCAGTTTATTGGTCGGCTACTTTATTGGAAAATGGTTCAAATGTAAGTTATGGTTTGTCATGCCTGAGAACAAACAGAGGCCAAAAAGGGGGTGAATGACACGATGAGGTTCAGCCAGGGGCGCTCTGGCCATCTGTGTGTTCTGGAGAATCACAGTACGGCTGTTAGTCAAGTGCGACTGACCGTGGCATACATGTATAATTATGTGTTTGTTCCTTTAAATATCATGATTGCCAAGTAAAGATATATTTGCTGATACCCTAATTTCAGATTAGGGTAAAGCAATGTGGCACTGCTGCTGCATTTTCAAGGCAAGGCAAGTGTATTTATATACAGTAGCACCTTTCAACACAAGGCAATTCAAAGTGCTTCGCAAAAATGAAAAATGTAAGATAAGAAATAGTGCAGTGGTAACACATTATAAAATGGCATTTAAAAACAGTCAATAAAAAGAGAATCAAGTAAACATAAAACAAGCCATTATGAAAAAACATTAAGAACATTAAGAAATAATTTGCTCCCATTCATGTGGCTTGCTATTCTTGGACCTCCTGTAGTCACTTAGGTCAACAACAAAAGGTATTCTATTTCTACCATCACTTAAGAAATAGTGACTTTTGAGCACTTTGTTAAGACATGGTTAGAGCTGCCGGAGCGCATCGGTACAACGCAATGTTTCCAAGGAAAAAACAGTATTTTGGAAAAGGAAAAACACTACTTGCAGAATGTGAAGTTATAACCGGGGCATCTGGCTGTGTAGAGTTGGGTGTGGTTATATAGCAGCAGCTTTCTTTCAGCAGATCTAATCAAGTTATCTGTGGCCGGCTGTGTGCACAGCTCTGCGTGCTGGCGTGGCACATCTCATAGGCTTCATCATTCTTTCTGCTTTTACATGCTGCAGGGATTTCATGAAGTGAAGAAGCTTTTTTATATTATAAATCAGCTGTGAGCAGCAGATACTGTAAGAATCACCTACATTCATTCTTATATCAATGCAGAGTGGTTGACTAACTATCCTGCTGGGCCAATTCCGGCTAAAGAGCGATCATTGAGAGTGGTAACATAACATTTGAATCCAGCCACAATTTAGCCGTAATTGTTGTGAGCTGGGCTGGGTCGAAGTTCAGGGACGTTTTTCAGTCCCAGTCCCTCCCTGGGATCAGCTAGATACGTTAACCTAAGTAAATGTCAACTATACTTGATGCCGTAGGACCCAACAAGATTTTTTCTTTCAAACAATTCATTCAAGAAGCATAAACTTGCAGATAAAGTGATGAATTTAACTGGTAACCTACAGTAAGGCAAACGCATGCTTTTTAAGCCAATGGCAAATTATTAAGAACAACCAAAAACTAAAGCTCTTTCGAGCCAAAGCGGTTAGCCTAAATAGCCACATTTGTTTCACGTTGAAATTAGTGAAACATTTGTAGATTTAAGAGCTGAGACTCCAACCCCAACAACCCAAACCAGCCCTTCTCTCTGTGTCCCACCGCTCTCCATCTCTTGTTTCTTCTTTTAAAACTCTCTTCATCTCTCTCTCACTTCTCTCTCCTGCAGATATTTTGTTCTGGATCCAGAGGTTGGTCAGCTCCAATATCATCTGAATGAACTGAGTAAGAGCCAGCGAACCGCCCAGAGGGTCTATGCCTCTCTTAGGAGCCGTGGTGGTCTCAGCTGATGAGTTTCCATACATGTTTACCATTCAGTCCACGACTGAGGATTCCTACAAACTCAGAGGTAAGAGAATTACATCCAAGCACATAATAACTAACCTTACAACAGGACTCTACTCGACTTTCCTGGAGTCTTGCTTTCATTTGATCTAGCTGGGAATGTTGGTATTGGCAGTAATGGAAGAAAAATATATTTGTTCTAAGGAGATTTATGTAAGGGATGCAACGAGGTGGTTATTAATAAAAAAGAACACTGACATGGTGATTAGGATCCTGACGCGAAGTGATCATATTAGCCGCGTTCACACCGCAGTACTTTTCCCACTTTAGTTCCGATATAGTTCAGAAATGTCGCGTTCACACCAAAAAGAGCCGGAACTAAAATGAGTTCATCAGAACCATTTTGACCCCCTTTTCCGTCCCTGCAGGGACTTTCGTGGGAGAAAAAGGTTCCTATGTCTGATTGGCTGGGCGGATTGCAAACCACGCCGTGTAAAACTCCAAAAAAGTTTTGTGAAGCTGCCATGTTATTATCCTCGCATTAGCATTATTAGCATTAGCATTAGCCCAGCGCACAAACGCAGAAAGACTAACTTATGGCAACACAAAATAAAACATGGGAGCGGTGAAGATGAGGAGGTGTCGGCGCGCTCTGGCGATTTACTCGGAAGGCTTCAGTAGAAGCCAGTCCCCAACTCCGCCGGGGACTTCGGGTGGTAGTATACACCGTGAAGTTGTTTGCGGCCTACCAGTAAACCCAAAGCAGAAGAAGAAGAAAGAAGAAGAAGAAGAAGAAGAAGAGAAGAAAAGAAAAGAAGAAGAAGAAGAAGAAGAAGAAGAAGAAGAAGAAGAAGAAGAGAAGAAGAAGAAGAAGAAGAAGAAGAAGAAGAAGAAGAAGAAGAAAAGAAGAAAAAGAAGAAGAAGAACAAGAAGAAGTGACGTCAGCAGCTTCCTTTGCCTAATCCGTCCCTGTGAACGCAATCTGTATTTACGTGGTGCATGAGAACTAAAGTGTTCTCATGAACTACGTTCTCATGAACCTTTGTGGGAAAAGTACTGCGGTGTGAATGCGCCTATTGCTCCCTCTTAGAAAAATGTTTTCCGTTGCATTTGCCTACCAACGTCCGAACTCCGGCCATGGCAACATATCCAAAGTTTGATGTTTTCCACAAATATCAAAATGAATATTCAAAATGTATTCTCTACGTTTTTCTGATGGAGAAAACTAATGTTTGTCACCCACAGCTGGCGTTGAATTTACCAAATTATTTCTGCTTTTAAATACTTCTGAAATCAGAATTGAGTATTTGACTAAGCTGCGTATTAAAGTAAAATAGTAGTGAACTATTTATGCCACTAAGTAAAAGTCATACTAAATAGTGCTTCAAGTGGAGATTGAAATAAAGCATTATCAGCACAATGTACCTGATTTAACGTAACAACTGTTTAGGGTGGGGCTTTCAATTCTAACACAATGTTGCATAGTTAAATGAATAATAATGCATCATGCTAACATTGACGTCCAGCGCTCTGTTGGGAGCCATTTCTCTGGTAGTTAAAAATTAAACTATTTTTGGTTTGTGTTTGAGTATCATTGGATCTGTTATTTTGGGGAACAATGAGTAAGAATAGTAACTTAAATCAATGTTTTTCATATCTAAATCCAAATATAAGTCTATAGCTTTTTGTGGCCTAAGGCATTTGCCTACCTTTCCAAAAGGTCAAGTTTTCCCTGAGCTCTTTAAAATAAGATTGTGCTTGACCATTAAAGGCCTTGTCGGCAAGAAGGAGAATTGTAAACTCTATTCTGGATTTGATAGGAAGTAACTGCAGCGCAGCCAATACAGGAGTAATATGATATGTTTCCTCATTCTTGTCAATACGCGTGACGCCACATTTTAATCAACTTAAGTGTCTTAAGAGTGTCTTTGGTACAGTCTGATAATTATGAAGTACAATCATCAATTTTAAAGTAACAAATACATGGACTTGTTTTTATGCATCGTTTGGAGGGAGGATATGCCAGAGTTTTTTACAAAGTTACATAGATGAAAGAAGACAGTCCTTGAAATGTGTTGTTGGCACCTTTCAGATACCAAGTGCTCCAGGGCCGAAGTATTCCTGTGTGACTGTCAGAGTTGTGTGAATTGCTAATCTCCATATGTGACAGCTGTGATTTCCTGTTCACACGCTTCCTCGCCTGTCCATCTCTGTCTCTTCCTCCCTCTCTTTGTCACACTGATGGCTTTTTGGCGAGGCTGTGTTAAATCCAGATCAGATATGTTTGTCCCTCCTCTGTGTAGCCTCCAAAGCTTTCATCTCATCAGCAGCAAAACAAAGATAAACCAGTCCAGACCGCTATTTGTTCTTTGTCGTCTGGTTTCTGATGCGGGGACAATGTACCAGGAACTTTAATAATGCAATATTACATTTCCTATCAAACACATTGTTACAATCTGTTCCATCAGAGAGGCCTCATTACAAACAGTTGTTAGTGCCAGAGTTGTAATGGAGGCAGAGCAATATTTATATAGCAGAGCTTATGTTATTACACTCTCTGAAGAACCAGCACCTTACCGTGGTAGAGAGGTTTGTGTGCCCTGATGAACCTGGGGGCTGTGTTGTCTGGAACCTTGTGTTCCTGGTAGGGTCTCCCATGGCAAATTGGTCTCAGGCAAGGGGCCAGACTAAGATTGGTTCAAAAGACCCCATGAAAGGAAAAACAAGAAGTGAGGATACCCGGCCCGGAGGAAGCCCGGGGTCCCCTTCTGGAGCCAGGCCCAGAAGGAGGACTCGTCGGCGAGCGTCTGGTGGCCGGGCTTGCCACGGAGCCCGGCCGGGCCCAGCCCGAAAAGGCAACGTGGGCAACACCTCCGCTTCTCTGTCCCGCGGGCCCACCACCTACGGGAAACATCGATGGGGTCGGGTGCGCTGCCAGACGGGTGGCAGTGAAAGCGGAGGGTCTCGACGGACCAGACCCGGGCGGCAGAAGCTGGCTTTGGGGACGTGGAACGTCACCTCTCTGGGGGGAAGGAGCCGGAGCTTGTGCGGGAGGTGGAGCGGTACCAGTTGGATCTGGTTGGGCTCACCTCTACGCACAGCGTCGGCTCTGGAACCTTACTTCTGGATAGGGGTTGGACTCTATTCTTCTCCGGAGTTGCTCAAGGTGTGAGGCGCCGGGCGGGTGTGGGGATACTCACAAGTCCCCGGTTAGGTGCTTCGTTGTTGGAGTTTACCCCAGTGGACGAGAGGGTCGCCTCCCTACGCCTGCGGGTTATGGGGGGGAAAACTCTGACTGTTGTGTGTGCTTATGCACCCAACAGCAGTTCAGAGTATTCAGCCTTCTTGGAGACCCTGGAAAGAGTCCTGTATGGGGCTCCTGAAGGGGACTCCTTAGTCTTGCTGGGAGACTTCAACGCACATGTGGGCAATGATGGAGACACTTGGAGGGGCGTGATTGGGAGGAACGGCCCCCCTGATCTGAACCGGAGTGGTGGTTTGTTACTGGACTTCTGTGCTAGTCATGGATTGGCCATAACAAACACCATGTTCGAACATAAGGATGCTCATAAGTGTACGTGGTACCAGAGCACCCTAGGCAGAAGGTCCATGATCGATTTCGTTATCGTATCATCGGACCTGAGGCCGTATGTTTTGGACACTCGGGTAAAGAGAGGGGCGGAGTTGTCAACTGATCACCATCTGGTGGTGAGTTGGGTCGAGTGGCGGGGGAAGCCTCTGGATAGACCTGGTAAGCCCAAACGTGTAGTTCGGGTGAACTGGGAACGTCTGGAGGAGGCCCAAGTTCAGGAGGCCTTCAACTCACACCTCCGGCGGAGCTTTTCGGGCATTCCTGTGAGGTTGGGGACATTGAACCAGAGTGGTCGGTGTTCAAAGCCTCTATTGCCGAAGCCGCGGTGGGGAGCTGTGGTCTCAAGGTCTTAGGTGCCTCAAGGGGCGGTAACCCTCGAACCTCCTGGTGGACACCGGTGGTCAGGGAAGCCGTCCGACTGAAGAAGGAGGCCTTCAGGGATTTGTTATCCCGGGGGACTCCCGAAGCAGTTGCAAGGTACCGACAGGCCCGAAGGGCAGCAGCCTCATCCGTGGCCGAGGCAAAGCAGCGGGTGTGGGAGAAGTTCGGAGAAGACATGGAGAAGGACTTTCGGGCGGCACCAAAGTTGTTCTGGAAAACTGTCCGACACCTCAGGAGGGGGAAGCAGGGAACCATCCAAGCTGTGTACAGTAAGGATGGGACATTGTTGACCTCAACTGATGGAGTGTTGGGACGTTGGAAGGAACACTTTGAGGAACTCCTGAACCCGACAACTCCGCCCTCTATGTTAGAGGCAGAGCTGGAGTATGACGGGGGATCAACGCCAATCTCCCGGGGGGAGGTCACTGAGGTCGTCAAACAACTCCACAGTGGCAAAGCCCCGGGGGTGGATGAGATCCGCCCGGAAATGCTGAAGGCTCTGGGTGTTGTGGGACTGTCATGGTTGACACGTCTCATCAACGTTGCGTGGAAGTCGGAAACGGTACCGAAGGAGTGGCAGACCGGGGTGGTGGTCCCCCTTTTCAAAAAGGGGGATCAGAGGGTGTGTGCCAATTACAGAGGCATCACACTACTCAGCCTCCCCGGGAAAGTTTACTCCAAGGTACTCGAAAGGAGGGTCAGGCCGATTGTCGAACCTCAGATTGAGGAGGAACAATGCGGATTCCGTCCTGGTCGTGGAACGACGGATCAGCTTTTTACTCTCGCAAGGATCCTGGAGGGGGCCTGGGAGTACGCTTATCCGGTCTACATGTGTTTTGTAGACTTGGAGAAGGCGTATGACCGGGTTCCCAGGGAGTTACTGTGGGAGGTGCTGCGGGAGTATGGGGTGAGGGGGTCTCTACTCAGGGCCATCCAATCTCTGTACTCCCAAAGCGAGAGCTGTGTCCGGGTCCTCGGCAGTAAGTCGGACCCATTTCCGGTGAGGGTTGGCCTCCGCCAGGGCTGCGCTTTGTCACCAATCCTGTTTGTAATATACATGGATCGGATTTCGAGGCGTAGTCGTGGGGGGGGGGGTCTGCAGTTCGGTGGACTAAGGATTGCACCACTGCTTTTTGCAGATGATGTGGTTCTGATGGCTTCATCGGTCTGCGACCTTCAGCACTCACTGGATCGGTTCGCAACCGAGTGTGAAGCGGCTGGGATGAGGATCAGCACCTCCAAATCTGAGGCCATGGTTCTCAGCAGGAAACCGATGGACTGTCCACTCCAAGTAGGGAATGAGTCCTTACCCCAAGTGAAGGAGTTCAAGTATCTCGGGGTCTTGTTCTCGAGTGAGGGATCAATGGAGCGTTGTTACGATGTGTGAAGCAGGTAGGACCCAAATGCAGATTTACGTGAAATTCCTTTATTTCAAGGCTATTAGGACAATGACAGAACAGAACACTCACCGTGGACAAGCCAATACACAAGACGAACCGACAAAGACAGACAGAAAAACCAGAACTTAAATACACACAAGACTAATCACACAAACAAGACACAGGTGAGGAGGGAGGAGAAAACACAGGGGCCACAGGTGAACACAATCGGGTAATCAGACACACCAGGGAAACTAACGACAGGGAACCACAGACAGATCTAAACAAGACAAAACACAACGCAGACAGAAAACCAAAAACAGATATAGACAAGACAAGACACCATAAAGACAGATCGTGACAGAACCCCCCCCTCAAGGGACGGATTCCAGACGTCCTAAAAAAAATTAAAAAAAAAACCCCACAAAAGTCCAAAACCTCAAGCAGGGTGGGTGGAGGGGGTCCGGAGGAGGGACACAAAACTAGGGCCACCAGGGTGGGTGGAGGGGGTCCGGAGGACGGGTCTGGGCTGACAACCCAGGGGCACAGCAGAGGACCAGGAAGGGATCTCGGGCGGACGGCCCGGGGGCAAAGCAGAGTTCAAAAAGGGGAATTCGGGCGGACGGCCCGGGGGCAAGGCAGAGTTCGAGGAGGGGCGAAGACCACAGCTCTCAGGGGACCGGGCAGGAGCCGGTGTTGACCGGACAGTAACCAGAGCCGGTGGGACAGTTGTCGGCAAGATTCCCCACGGAAGAGGACAAGGAGTTGGCAGGACCCCCGGCGAGACATGTAATGTCGAGGCCTCCAACGAAACAGGACACAGGGTTGGCAGGACCCTCGGCAGGAAAGCAGTCGGCGGGGCCTCCAACGGCACAGGACACAGGACCGGCAGGACCCCCGGCAGGAGAGTTGACGGCGGGACCTCCAACGAGACAGGACAAAGGGTTGGCAGGACCCCCGGCAGGAGAGTAGTCGGCGGGGCCTCCAACGAGACAGGACATAGGATTGGCAGGACCCCCGGCAGGAGAGTTGTCGGCGGGGCCTCCAACGGCACAGGACACAGGACTGGCAGGACCCCCGGCAGGAGAGTAGACGGCGGGGCCTCCAACGGCACAGGACATGGAGTTGGCAGGACCCCCGGCAGACGAGCAGTCTGCGGGACCTCCAACGGCTCAGGACATGGGGTTGGCAGGACCCCCAGCAGAAGAGCAGTCTGCGGGACCTCCAACGGCTCAGGACATGGAGTTGGGACTCGAGAGAGGGCTCGAGAGGGAACTTGATAGGAAATTTGACAGTTGACTTGAGAGGTGACTTGAGAGGAATCTCGAGAGGTGACTTGAGCGGAGACTCGAGAGGAGACTTGAGATCATCTAAATAAAATTCAAGACTGCCTCAAGGACTTAAAAACGTGGATGACCTTAAACTTTTTGATGTTAAACACGACCAAAACTGAAGTTATTGTACTTGGCCCGAAGAATCTACGAAACAAATTATCTAAAGACATACTAACTATGGATGGCATTAATTTGGCCTCCAGTGAGACTGTAAGGAATCTTGGTGTTATATTTGATCAGGATTTATCCTTTAACGCCCACATAAAATCAATTTCAAGGACCGCCTACTTCCATCTACGTAACATTGCAAAAATCAGGCATATCTTGCCTCAAAACGATGCAGAGAAACTAGTCCATGCATTTGTTACTTCTAGGCTGGATTATTGTAACTCTTTATTATCAGGGAGTACCAAGAAGTCAATCAAGTCGCTTCAGCTGATTCAAAATGCTGCGGCTCGTGTACTAACCAGAGTTAGGAAAAGGGACCACATTACTCCTGTTCTGGCTGCCTTACACTGGCTCCCTATAGAACACAGGATCGAATTTAAAATTCTTCTTCTCGCCTACAAAGCCCTTAATGGGCAGGCGCCATCTTACCTTAAAGAACTCATTATACCCTACTGTCCTACTAGGGCATTGCGTTCCAAGAATGCAGGGTTGTTGGTTGTTCCTAGAATCTTTAAAAGTACAATGGGAGCCAGAGCCTTTTCTTATCAAGCTCCACATTTGTGGAATCAGCTTCCAGTTTGTGTTCGGGCGGCAGACACCCTATCCGTTTTTAAGAGTGCGCTTAAGACCTTCCTTTTTGATAAAGCTTATAGTTAGGGCTGATTAGATTCAGCCCCTAGTTTTGCTGATATAGGCTTAGTTTGTCGGGGGACATCTTACTTCTTCCTTCTCTCTGTCTATACCCGTGTACACTCATGTTCCGATTAACCCAGCTTCCCCAAATGTCTTTCTTTTTGGTGTCTATATACGCTGGGATCCGGAGTCATGGATGATCCTGCGGTCCTGTGTCCTGGATCGCGAGCGCTGGATCTTGAGTCGTGGCTGTGGTCCTGGATCATAGGTCCTGGATGGATATCCTCGTGGATTCATCTTCCTATTATACACACATGCATTTGGACTACCTATGTTGCAAATGTATTATCTTTTCAATTTACACACGGCATCTATTGCACGTCTGTCCGTCCTGGGAGAGGGATCCCTCCTCTGTTGCTCTCCCTGAGGTTTCTCCCATTTTTCCCTTTAAACTGGGTTTTCTTTGGAAGTTTTTCCTTGTACGATGTGAGGGTCTAAGGACAGAGGGTGTCGTATTGTCATACTGATATTCTGTACACACTGTGAAGACCACTGAGACAAATGTAACATTTGTGATATTGGGCTATATAAATAAACATTGATTGATTGATTGATTGATTGAGAGGGAATTCGAGAGATGACTTGAGAGGGAACTCGAGAGGAGACTCGAGAGGGGACTTGAGAGGGGACTCGAGAAGAGACTCGAAAAGAGACTTGAGAGGGGACTCGAGAAGAGACTCGAGAGGGGACTCGAGAGGAGACTTGAGAGGGAACTCGAGAGAGGACTCGAAAAGGGACTCGAGATAGGACCTGAGAGGGAACTCGAGAGGGAACTCGAGAGGAGACTCGGGTAGGAACTTGAGAGGAGACTTGAGAGGTGACTGGAGAGGTGACTTGAGAGGGAACTCGAGAGGAGACTTGAGAGTGGACTCGAGAGGGAACTCGAGAGGGAACTGGAGGGGTGACTTGAAAGGAGACTCGGAGGGGGACTCGAGAGGAGACTCGAGAGGGAACTGGAGAGGAAACTTGAGAGATGACTCGGGAGGGGACTTGAGAGGTGACTCGAGAGGTAGCTCGAGAGGGAACTCGAGAGGAGACTAGAGAGGAGACTCGAGAGGGGACTCGAGAGGGAACTGGAGAGAAGACTTGAGAGTGGACTCGAGAGGGAACTGGAGGGGTGACTTGAAAGGAGACTCGAGAGGGGACTTGAGAGGAGACTCGAGAGGGAACTGGAGAGGAAACTTGAGAGATGACTCGAGAGGGGACTTGAGAAGTAACTCGAGAGGAGACTCGAGAGGGAACTGGAGGGGTGACTTGAGAGAGTTGGTTCGCCAACAGAAGACGGGGGGCTGGAGTCGGCCGGTATGTTGACTGGACTCGGGGAGCTGGCGTCGGCTGGAGAGCCAGCAGGAGACGAGGTGCTGGAGTCGGCCGGTATGCTGACAGGACTCGGGGAGCTGGCGTCGGCTGGAGAGCCAGCAGGAGACGAGGTGCTGGAGTCGGCCGGTACGCCGACAGGACACGGGGAGCTGGCGTCGGCCGGAGACGAGGGGCTGGAGTCGAAACCATGGCTGTTGGGGCCAGGACTGAGGCTGGAACCATGGCTGCAGGGGCCAGAACTGGGGCTGAAATCATGGCTGCTGGGGCCGGCACTGGAGCCGGAACCATGGCTGTTGGGGCTCGGGCTGCTAGCCTGGCCTTGCGACGACTCCTCTTAGCAGCCACCTGAATACTCCGTGGACCTCCATAAGCCAGACGAGTTCCGGAATACGACTCCTGGACAGGAGCAGGAACTGGGGCAGAAGCACGGGTTGACTTCAGGCGGAACCCACCAAGGCGTATGGTGCCAGATTGGGAATTGGGAGACATGGAGCTAGCATGCTTAGGGCTAGCAGGCCGGGAATCACATGCTTCAAGGAAGTCCAAAATCCAGTCAGGTAAGAACTCAACAAAACATGGTTTCTCTGCTGCCAACCGGAGCGCCTCTACCAGAGCGGCCCTCTTCTGCCGAACACTGGACGCTCCCTTCCACCAATCGAAGCAGCAAGCCAGATAGAAGGTTAAATGCTGCAATTCAACCTCCCATGGATCATCTGCTGGGTCCATTTGTGGTCGGTTCGTAATGTTACGATGTGTGAAGCAGGTAGGACCCAAATGCAGATTTACGTGAAATTCCTTTATTTCAAGGCTATTAGGACAATGACAGAACAGAACACTCACCGTGGACAAGCCAATACACAAGACGAACCGACAAAGACAGACAGAAAAACCAGAACTTAAATACACACAAGACTAATCACACAAACAAGGACACAGGTGAGGAGGGAGGAGAAAACACAGGGGCCACAGGTGAACACAATCGGGTAATCAGACACACCAGGGAAACTAACGACAGGGAACCACAGACAGATCTAAACAAGACAAAACACAACGCAGACAGAAAACCAAAAACAGATATAGACAAGACAAGACACCATAAAGACAGATCGTGACAAGCGTGAGATGGGCCGGAGAATCGGAGCAGCGGGAGCGGTATTGCAGTCGCTTTACCGCACCGTTGTGACGAAAAGGGAGCTGAGCCGGAAGGCAAAGCTCTCTGTCTACCGGGCCATTTTCGTTCCTACCCTCACCTATGGTCATGAAGGATGGGTCATGACCGAAAGAACGAGATCGCGGATACAAGCGGCCGAGATGGGTTTCCTCCGCCGGGTGGCTGGTGTCTCCCTTAGAGATAAGGTGAGAAGTTCGGTCATCAGGGAGGGACTCGGAGTTGAGCCGCTCCTCCTTCGCGTCGAAAGAAGCCAGTTGAGGTGGTTCGGGCACCTAGTTAGGATGCCACCTGGGCACGTTCCAGGCACGTCCAGCTGGGAAGAGACCAAGGGGTAGACCTAGGACCAGGTGGAGGGATTATATCTCTTCGCTGGCCTGGGAGCGCCTTGGGATCCCCCAGTCAGAGCTGGTTGATGTCGCCAGGGAAAAGAAAGTTTGGGGCTCTCTGCTGGAACTGCTACCCCCGCGACCCGACCACGGATAAGCGGGAGAAGATGGATGGATGGATGTTATTACACTAATTAAGATATACAAGAGTACAAGTAGCAATTAGTTTGAGCAGGGAAGAGAATTTTTTCAGTCCATGATAGTTTCCAAGAAGCAGCCCAGAGAAAGCCCAGACACATATATACATATATATATATATGTATAGGTTTATCGCTTTTGGATTTACACACAATACTTGTTAGTAGGATCAATTCCTAGATGTGTTGGGTGTTTTCAAGAAATGTGTGGACAATTAGAAAAGTTTGAATTAGAGCACACCTCCCCTTTAAAACCTGTTAAGCCCCAAGCCCCCGCCCCCGGGGGTTAAACGGCGTCTGAGGGATTCTTAACATTTAACAACCTATTAATGTGTCATACCCACTTAATGGGAAGAAACTCAGCTACCTGACGATATGAAAATGTTTACCGAAACAAAACACAACTCTAACGCCAAGCGTCTGAATGAGCACTAAGCGAAAGAGTGCTAACGCACTTAGCACATAACTCAATGTAGAAATAAGTTATACTTCATCGGATCTGCACAAACAAGATATCATATGAAAGCTGAGATTCCACAGATTCCAATGGTATAAGTATCATCACTCTACGACTCCAAAACTCAGGTCAGCGAAGCGGGCCCGGCGCCACGAGGGGGCAAAAGGGGGCATTGCCCCTTCAGTTGTATTCTTTGCCCCCTCACTTTGAGCATCATTCATCCACCAAAAAGTACAATAAATGTCACAATTATTAAATAACTTTAAATAATTATTTCCCCCAATACATGTTACTATGTTTAGATCAGATATGTGGGCAGGCAGTCAAGCAACGTGTAAAAAAGCCTCAACCCCAAGTGAGCTTGTAGTCTTAATGTTAGCATGTGTGCTAAGCTGTAAACACAGTCGGATGGGTGACCAAAACTTCCCTGTTTTCCGGGCAGAGTCCCCATTTTCGGTGGCTGGTACCCGGTTGAAACTCCCGAAAATGTTCCCGTTTTTGAACGTGCGTTAAAAAAAATAGAGCAAGGTGAAATCAAATGTTATATGTCAGTAAAATAGAGTAACAGTGTTGTGCCTGTTTGTAGCGTTAGCGTATTTCTTCTTCTAGTCTTCTTCTTCTTTTTTCTTTAATGGCGAATCGCTTCCACTTGGAGCATATATCGCCACCTACTGTTGATTTATTAAATGTTTATATTAAATCCTTGTCCTCAGACCAGTGTTTTTGAGGAACTTGAAGATCAGCTTGTTTACTTCATTTCTTGATTTACATATTGATTTGTATATTGAATTGAAATCCATATCCTTGATGTTATGTTGTTCCAGTGCAGTTTTCAGAATGAGTTTTTGTCTGTTATAATCCGGGCAGCTAAAAAATTAGGGCTGTCAGTCGATTAAAATATTTAATCGCGATTAATCGCATGATTGTCCATAGTTAATCGCGATTAATCGCAAATTAATCGCACATTTTTGATCTGTTCTAAATGTACCTTAGAGGAATATTTTTCAAGTTTTGAATACTCTTATCAACATATGAATGGACAAATATGCTTTATGCTAATGTTTATGATCATTTAAACAATGACAAATATTCTCATGAATATTAAACACAACAACCTCTGAACATTACAAATATTCGCCTCAATTCAACCTGGAACCTCTCTCATACAATACAAATGTGTGTGTGTGTGTGTGTGTGTGTGTGTGTGTGTGTGTGTGTGTGTGTGTGTGTGTGTGTGTGTGTGTGTGTGTGTGTGTGTGTGTGTGTGTGTGTGTGTGTGTGTGTGTGTGTGTGTGTGTGTGTGTGTGTGTGTGTGTGTTGGATCGTTGGAGCTATGTGCAACTCAAGGCATATGCTCGAACGGGAGCTGCCTGGACGCTGCAATCATGTTGCTGCAATCATGAGTGTGCTGACTTCTCCTACAATGTCCCGCTGTCTGCTTCCTGCATAAAGTCAAGTGCTCGGTGCAGTTGTGGCGAAATGTCGCTCCTCTGTTTTCATTTAAACAGCTCCTTATATCCGTTAGCGCAGCTAGCTAGCACCAGATGCTAACAACAACAACAATGCACGTAAGGTCTCTCTCTCGCTCGCTCGGGCCACACATACACACACCCTCCCGGTGCTCCCGATGGCCAGTCGGTGCCTGCCGGTGAGCGTGGAAGTGTGGTCTGCCACAAGCGGGCGGCAGGAGCGGGGCTGTCAGCAGATGGTATTTTAAACTCGATGCGCTCTGAAACTACGGGGCGGCCGAGGAAAAAAAATACACATGCGTTAATCGCGTTAAAATAATTAGTGGCGTTAACGCATTATTAACGCGTTAACTTGACAGCCCTATAAAAAATACATGATGTAATTTTTCTCCCCAATTTTCGGCGCCCCCAATGGGTTGATGCGCCCTTAGCATTCGCCTATACTGCCTATACCAAGGCCCGGCCCTGGTGAAAACAATATGACATCAACAAAAAACAGACAGACAACTACAGATAGCACCACACATGATGGTTACTTGTTATTATTTAGGGCTGCCTGTATGGATCATGTTTTTGCCAAAGCGAGCCCTTTTACTAGAATAATAATATGTTATGTATTATATCAACCGTATTGGTACAATGAGCGATATCTAGTGACGGATTTTCGAACATTGATTTAATTTTTCTCATGGCAGTTAGACTCTAGAGACAAACCAGGGGACTTTATTTTTATTTGTAATCTGTGTCTGTCCATTTGGTGTAGTATTTGATCCAATATTACATTTGGTATATATATTAGTCACTTTCTTATGAAATGCCAGGTTTTAGGCCTTGATTTGAACATTCAATCCTGAAAATAAAAAATCAACCAGATTAATGTTTCTTTAATCCTGACCTGACTAGAGGTAAGTAAATATGTATAGGAAGACGAGTTAAGGGATAGAGGAGAAAAGGTTATGGTATAATTACAGAGCCTGTCCATTTATAAATTGAGGAAATCAATGTTAGTCTGTTAACCAAAGTGCAGCCATCTATCTATCAACTATCTACTATCTATTATTAAAGATCAGAGGAAAAGAACAGAACGAGAGGGGTAAATCCAGAATAAAAATAAAGAAGCAAAGAGATTGTAGATCAGTGAGAAGGAAAAAAGCTTGGTGTGTCAATTCATTACATTGCCAGTATTTTTGCAGCGAAGGCAAAACCAGACAACACACAACTTAGCTTTACGTAGCCAAAACGGCAAATACGTCTTACCTTTGCTGTTTTCTGATCAAGTTGTGTTCAATGGCATTACAACGCATAAAACGCTGCTGAAGGTTAATCCAATGTCTCTGTGTCACTTTGATTACTGATAATCCATCATGACATTTATGGCAATAACCAGAGTTTTCATATATAGCTGCTATGATAGCTACAAGAGTGTATGAGAGCTTCTGGTTTTGGGCATGCTGGCTATGCATCACTCATTCACCAATGGTAATGTTTAGATGGATTTAGGAACTTCCCCTTGATTCTATTGGCTCTAATGGTTCAAAAGTGGTGTCAATCATCAAAATCGACCGATGGGTTCCAGAGATATGGCAAATCCACCCAGAAGTGTTTTTTTCTTTCTAAACCTCTCTAAAAAGGTCGAATTTAACTTGTTTTGCATCAATCTTGATACAGGGTACTTATTATATGTTATAGTTTGGATTCCTAAAGCTTTTAGTCTACTATCCCATCATTCAAGGGTGGTTTTCACTATAAGTAATAGGGTGTTTTTGGACAGAAACTACAATTTAAATTGGTTTACTATGTTCAATCTGAATTGACTTTAAAATAAAAACATCTATATTGATTCTGACTTTTCTACATCCAACTCACAGGTTTATCATTGCTTTGAGAAAAAGATGATGAATGTACCCCTTTTAGAAGTAAAGATAATCATTTGTTCTGGGAATGTCATTTCCGAGCCTGAGGCCTGAAATACAGGCTCGGGGCTTAACAGGTTAACAATTAAAGCACAGTAAAAAAACATAACCTTCGATGTAGCTGATTTCCCGGCCCAGGGACAGACAGCAGGAAACACTCACATTGATTCTGTGCCTCTGTGTTCTGTTCCTGATAGCACTGGACGCCAAGGAGCAAGAGTTATGGATGACTCAGCTCCAGCTGTGTTCCCGACGCCACTCTGACAGCAGCGCCAAGGTATACACACACACACACACACACACACACACACACACACACACACACACACACACACACACACACACAGAAACACAGCCACACACACACATACACACACACACACACACACACACACACACACACACACACACACACACACACACACACACACACACACACACACACACACACACACACACACACACATTGTGGTAAATGTAAAGTAAAAGTGAGCGCCTTATTGCTAACCCTGAACCTGATACTGTGCCTCTCCATATGGATTCTCTTCTTGGCTTCCCTATAGACTGATGCAGTGTTGACATACTTTGTAGGAAGTTAGCATCACAAAGGGTCCCTCGTCGAAAAGCAATTTGATTTCCCCGGATTTCAGTACATAGCAGAGAATAAGCTTTGTGGCCAACACTAGTTTATGATATTTAACGCATAATCTCCACTTAAAAACACCGCTTTGTACGTTTTCAAGCATAAATGCAATGGGCAGAAGTAAAAAGCTAATGATAGGCTATAAACGAACTACATCACAGAATAGATACGCATCACCACCATTATTCTAAAGGCGGACTCGCGTCGTGTGCACCAACACATAGATGCTTCGGACATTCACAAGTGGAGTTTTTACTGACGTATTTTATCTTGTAGAAGCAATGTGAAAGCGTGTGTTGACCACACACCTTATTTCAGCCTTCTATCTGCAAACACGTTCAAAATACCATATCATTCAAGACAAGGGAACCAGAAGTGGTTAATGATTAGTCTTGTTGGGGTTTTAGGACTCATTACTGCACCACTCTACATACAGGTTTTATTCCTATCTTTATTCAAGAGCATGTTTCTTCAAGAAGCCCCCTGCTGGTAGATTATATGCTTCTGTTCAAACTACATGATTGCACTCAGAACCTACCTTGGTTGGTTATTGGCTAAAGGTTATACAAGCCAAAAAAATCGTTATGACATCATAAAGTGGCCAAAATCAGGTTTTTATTCAAATGGTTCAGGACAAAAAGTGAGCGAATCTTTTTTTCTGAAACTTTCAGAATATCTTTACACAGAGAGGACACATGTTTATGTATAAAATACATGAAAAATGCATAATAGGTCCCCTTTAAACCAGGTTCTTTCATCCATACTTTTATAAAATAGCTACACTTTAACCAACATGTTTGTTGCCGTACACTGGCAAGGATAGCGTGCATCAACCATGTAACCTCATTCCTTTTTGATGGCTGCACACAGAGGGTTATTATGTATTATGACGCACAGGAGACCCCCTCACCTCTCAACATAGTTTTTTAAAAACAGACATTTATTTCCCCATGGTGACAAATAGAAAAAAAAAGAATTCTATGTTCTCCTTCTGGCTCTGCCTTTGGCAATGGCCCTACAATTCTTTGTCTCTGTAGACGGGTTGGGCGGTAGAAGAAACATACTAACTAGTGCCTTTAAAAGAGGCCAACAGAAAATACAACAAAATGAAGATATATAGCTTGGCCAAACCTTATATCAAACCAGTTAAAAAGACCATACAAAAACGACTGATTTCCCCCCCCCCCCCTTGACATGAAATCCCATGGTTCGGCCTCAACCGAGTTGGTCCGGAACCCTGAGCCAAAGGATACACTGAACCAGGAAGGAACCTCCCCCAATGGCCAGGGTAACCCAAAGACAAAGAAAATAATTAATATCAAGAAATTCCTGTGTTAACTGTGCTAAAACATGTCAGATGAAGCTTTGTGAAGCTTTCAAGCTTTCCAGCCAATTGGTTTGTAAAATACTTATTTCTCAAGGCTTAATTTGCTTAACACAAACCCTCAAAGAGTGTGAAACAGGCAGACATGACACCTCAACAGTGTTATCTTTGTTATAGTGACTTGTTGTAGAACTGTTAAGCATCAGTGGATTTAACCAATCTGAACCAGTCACATGGTATCGATGGGCAGCGAGGCATCAATGACTTTCCTGGCCTAAAACGATACAAGCCTCAATATTCGCTTCACAAAAAACCTCCTGGATTACTCGACCCGACCGATCACTAGTTTAAATCACATAAACAGTTAACCATTTAAATAAATTCTGTGGTGTTGATTGTTGGAAAAGCTGCAATGTGCAATACAGAGACTTTTATTTGTAATTTTACTGTGCAATTATCACTTTTATGTGAAAAACATACATTTTGTATTACATTCTTTTTCATACATTTCTCAACACCGTAATATGTTACTCATGTCACTTAGTTTATTTAATTGCTGCTACACTTTTATCCATGGAGGTGTACTTATCTGTCTTTATGTTTTATTCTATTACTAATATGTGTTTTTCTTGTCTTTATTTAATAAGTGAGCTTACTCTTTATTATTGCATGCCTTTTTAACCTGCCATGCCACTTTTGCTGTAACACTGTACATTTCCCCGGATGAATAAAGGAATTCTGATTTCTTATTCTGATAGAGGTGAGAGTGCAGCGTTATCGCATGACTCGCTTTTTAAATGTTGGTTTTCTAGGGCAAGAGCTTCACAGTTTGGGATGATAGAAGGACTCCTAATATAAAAGTGTTTCACTTGCTTACATATGAGGTTGAGTTAAGGAATTGATTTGACTGCCTGGCTGACTTCTGGCTGACTTCTATAGGAGCAGACACAGTTGTGGTGGCTTAAAGCCCAGCTCTGCTCCGCGCCGTCCGTTAGATGAGCCTGGTCAGATTAATAAGAAAAGGAGTTCAAAACACCGGCATACAAGTTATAACAATAATCTGATTTTAATGGTAAAAAGACACAATACGAAAATACAGAGTGCCCTGTAACAGAGCACTCCGGGCTCCCCGCTCCACCGCCGTGCGATACAGGTATCGGGACCGGCCAGTCAGCAACAGGGGGCACCGTGCATGAATAAACAACAGTATATATGGACCTTTTTGGGGCGGAGAGTCACTGCTTATCTTCCACCGGACTTCACTCCTTTAATTTCCCAGGGAAGGTTTCACACAAACTATTCTTTCTCAAACAATCAAACATTGTACACAGATATATTAGTATCAAACATTGGCCCCAAAAAGAACCTTGAAAAGGACATGTGTGTGTGTTTGGTAAAAGGAAGTGTAGGTGTGTGTGTGTGTGTGTGTGTGTGTGTGTGTGTGTGTGTGTGTGTGTGTGTGTGTGTGTGTGTGTGTGTGTGTGTGTGTGTGTGTGTGTGTGTGTGTGTGTGTGTGTGTGTGTGTGTGTGTGTGTGTGTGTTGAGTGGTAGGGAGTGTGTGTGTGTGTGTGTGTGTGTGTGTGTGTGTGTGTGTGTGTGTGTGTGTGTGTGTGTGTGTGTGTGTGTGTGTGTGTGTGTGTGTGTGTGTGTGTGTCAGGGTATCTGGGAAAGTGTGTGCGTGTGTGTGTGTGTGTGTGTGTGTGTGTGTGTGTGTGTGTGTGTGTGTGTGTGTGTGTGTGTGTGTGTTGATATCTTGGTCAGGGAGTGTATGTGTGTGTGTGTAGGGTATCTGGGAAAGTGTGTGTGTGTGTGTGTGTGTGTGTGTGTGTGTGTGTGTGTGTGTGTGTGTGTGTGTGTGTGTGTGTGTGTGTGTGTGTGTGTGTGTGTGTGTGTGTGTGTGTGTGTGTGTGTGTGTGTGTGTGTGTGTGTGTGTGTGTGTGTGTGTGTTGGTATCTTGGTCAGGGAGTGTATTGTGTGTGTGTGTGTCAGGGTGTCTGGGAAAGTGTATGTAAGAAGGTTTATATATATATAGTATTACTTAAAAACAGTCCCAAATAATACATGTTCACTTCAATACAGTTCAAGATAATACCTGTTTACTTTAATACAGTTTAGAACAATATCTGTTTGCTTTAATCCCTTTTTTGATCTCACCTTCAGAGATCAACTTAGACACAGCATTTGGAACATAACCACTGTCATTCTTTTCTACTGTCTGTTTCCCAACATTTATTTAAATCCAATCAGAAGCTGGGATTTAGAACACTTTAAACCCTTAGGAACAGTCCACCATAACAACTTCTTATGACAGTGGAGGGAGACCAAAATATGTTAAAAAATGGTCCTTGTCGGCTGAGTCATGGTGCTCGTCCTCCTCTGACGGGTAAGCCAAAAAGGGCATTTGGTACGAAGGGAAAGTGGCAGCTTCTCCCTCAAAAAATGGGTTATTAAACAAAGTTCCTCAAAAAATGGAGTATTGGAGCAAAGTTCCTCAAAAAAATGGGGTATTGGAGCAAAGTTCCTCAAAAAATGGGGTATTGGAGCAAAGTTCCTCAAAAAATGGGGTATTGAACAAACTCCACACCGGCTATATCCACCTGTTTCAGCGGAGAGTGGAGTCCCCTGGGCCGTCCTGGCTTGCCGTGTCTTTGTCCCCCCGATCCGCTGACGGCGGCTTCTGGGCTGCCTGCTAGAGAGATGTCTTTCGGATCCTCCTCCTCCGGCCCGCTGATGGCGGCTTCCGGGTCGATGCTGGAGAGATGTCTTCACGATCCTCCTTCTCCGGCCCGTCGATGACCTTCAGCCAGACGAACTCCGCTGTGTCGGCCTCCTGGGTCCTCCTTTTGGCGCCAGCAACCTGTGTGGAGAAATCTGATACAAATCCCTCAAGCCTACGCTCAGGGCTCCTGGGCCCTCAGCTTTTTGATCCCCCACTGCGTATGAATACAGAATTCCAACAAACTATCATCAAATGTCTTTCTATTATGAATTTAGATGAAATGTATATCTCCATAATGACCTAAACAATAAAGTCTATGGCTTTTACTTCTTTACCAGGCTAGTTACATGATGTTGTCTAAATTAAATTCTGTCTCATTACATTACTATGTGTTAGCTTAACTGTAATATGTTCTTTCTACATTTCAAACCTCAGTTACTTTAATACCTGTTGAAATATTACAAAATTGTTTCATTATCACAGGTCAACTTCTTCAGTATTCCATTCTGGAATTACATCTCTCACAGCAGCCCCTTGGCCACTGATTCTGCATCTGTGTTACCTGTTATAACTCAATCAATATTAGAAAAATGGCAACATCCATCAAACAGTATCTTATCCCCAGATATGGAGCAGGTTCATTCTAAAACTGTCAATCAATGGTCAGATTGAAAAATGTAGATTGTGAAGTTTACACTCCCCCTTTTTACACATGAACTCATGTGTAACAAAATCCTGTATGGGAAGAAAACGTTCAGGTAATAATGGATTATAAGAAAATACCAAACATTATTCACAAATGTACATCCATCATTTCCACAGTAAACACTCCAGTGAAATTAAGTGTTTCTCTCCATCTTTCAGTCCTAAAAGAAACAGAATCTTCATGTTTTAGTTTGAGTTTCACATTCTGCAAACTGCCACCTCCTGTGGGAGTAAAATATCATCAAGTAGATTAGAAACGGGTCACAAGTGCGGTTTTCCAATTCTGTGGAATTGTAGGAAACCTCTCATTTCCCACAGAGCCCCAGAAATAATGTGTTAGTCCAAAAGCATGCTTGATTAGTCATTGTTTTAAATCATGCAGTTGCACTGATCACATGCAGACATACACTCACACTCACACTGTCAGGTTGTAAAGTCAAGTTTGGTCAGGTTCACCCCAGAGTCAGGCTGCAGTCGGATAGTTTAAAAATCAGCTCCTAAGTTCTAACCCTATCGTCTATTCCTTGACCTCTGAGTGAAACGTCACGGGGTTAAGAGATAGTGGATAGGAGAATTCAAAAGGACTTAGGAGAAGAGACTGCAGTGCTTTAGGGAATTCGACTGCACTTTCACTATCCGACGTGTTTATGATGCGCCAGCGGACGTCGGTCTGCTGCTGTGGGGAAACTATGGAAACCACAGTTTTCTATAGAGCGGACTACAACATGGATGTTTAATAAGAACGAGGGACTACTGTAAACTCATCTAGAGACTCTGCACCGTGCTCTGATGCTGCTGCTTTGCTTTATGAACGTGGACAACAGAGAAACATATTCTTCATGACCAAAGTTGGAATTGAAATAAAAAAGGAAAGTGAAACCTATGCTCGTCACCCTCTCCCTCCGGTCCACATTAATACTAATGATCCCAAAGATTGTATAAACTATGAAAATATCTTAAAATCAAAACAAATGTATTTATTATAAACGTTAGTCCTTAACATCTATCACTGTGTATATCACCATTCAAACATCTTTTAAAAGTTGAACAAACTCCACACAGCTCAGTAAAGACTGTGAGATGTTGACTTTATTTGATAATTTCAGTAAAAACTAACCTTCATATTTCTCTTTTTGATTATAATACTGATGAACGTTCAAAACAAAGCACTTTGACAACTTACCACCATACAGTCTATGCTTACCACCTACGTTTTAAAATGCTTAATAAGCACCGTAACTTTCATGATATCATTTCTCGGTCATAATCGGTTGTTTCCGTGAACGGCCGACTGTTGAGTGACGGAAAATGCTGCGGCTGCAAGGCATTGTGGGGCAGCATTTTCGCTTCTCCTGTCGGTTAGGGAGGTCCAGTGGTTCCTAAGCTAAAGGAGGTTATAAAGGAAGTTTGAAACCTCCTTTCCTAGCATTCTCATCATTCTAGAGAATTCGAACGGCACTTATCATGGCTGCCACTGAGGGACTTCCGGGTCATTTCACTCCTTTAGGAAGGGTCCTAAGCTAAATGGACTATTCGACTTCAGCCTCTGTCATTGTCAGTGCCTTCTCAAGTTACACTGTCGGTCAGGGTCAAAGGTCAGTTGGTCTCAGTCTTTTTGGCCATGTGTCGTGCTCTGCAGAGACTTTGACATGTCAGCATAGGCCAGTATCCTTTGTCTACAAAAATCTGTCATATATGGAGCGCCATCATTAATTAATTCACGATAACAACTATACTTTTCAAGATATCTCTAACTTTTCATTGGGACAGCTGTTTCCCACATTTCCTGAAAAGTGTTAGCCAAAAAATGTCACTTCCTTATTGTACACTACTACTGCAGTTCATTAACACCTAATCTAAATTAAAATGTCTAATAGATCTATTTTTAGATCTGTAAAGCTCTGCTATGTATTTCATAACTCATTATATTAATTTATCTTCAATTCTGGTGCACTTAAAGAACAATGTTACCCTCTTTAACAGTGCGTGGAACCCTGGGTGTCCGAACATGCAACAATTACTCCCTACTTTATCAAGGATTTAAAACAGAAGTCCTTTCGTATGTCCATCCGAAAGCCCTCCTATGGTAATAACTATGCCACAATGGTGAAACCAGTACCTCAAATTGAAATACTATATTTTGTTTAGAACTAGCTTTCCCTTCAACATGACCTATATAAAGAAATATTTGTCTGATCTTATAGAGCTGTTACTAAAACTCTCCCTTTGAACTGATCAATACTGTAACAAATTAAAACACTACCAAATTCCACACTTGAATAAAAACTCTAAAAGAATAATTTGTAAACATGATGAAAAGATTGAAGAATATGGTTCTACTCTGTACTCCTAACTCCAAAACACCCACTACTTAAAGTCTAGTGCATACCTCCATCATGCCTTCCCCCTCCCTCATCAGTGTGTTTTAGGATGATTTTTCACTTCACTTTAATAGTTTTCCCTTTTACCGCTATTTTTGATTTACCAATTGATTAATTTATGGTTAATACATCTTCTTATCTTCACTTATTTATCAAGTCAATTCAAGTTCTTTACAATACATTAGTAGATACCTTGTGGAGTATTCACAATACCTAATCCCCTCTAGGATATGAAATCCGTTCATCTTTAAGCAGATACTATTTCCTTATTTATCTTTTGTTCATGATAACAATGGTATAACAACCACACGTTTTACCCATAGCTAGTTTCTATAACAAGATTATTATGTGTGACATAATAATCAGATGTCTTGTTTGCTAAACAAGAATATTAAACTTTAATCTTTTCAGTATTCCAGACCATCATTTAAACAAGCAGCCTCTTATCTAAACACTAAGCATTAAGGTTTCTACACCACCCCCTGGGAAACTCTTGCACAATTATGCTGTAAAATCATTGCATCATTCCTCCAGAAACCATCTGAGACAAGCATGTCTCAAGATCTTGTCATAATGAGCACAGTCAGTGATGCAGCTGTAGTCAGTGGCAGGGTCCCCAAAAAGCTAGGACCGGCCCTGGTCAGTGGGCTCCAAGGAAACTCTCCCTGGCATTGGGATGAGGGAAGGAATCACTTGGCAGACACACATTGTCCTCTGTACAGCAGAAATCCCCCAAAACCGCAGTACCTCTTCACACCACTGTTGCCTTGACAACGAGGCACAAGCATAATGTCAATATCTCCTATGCGTTCTTTGCACACTTCTTCTGTTTGCAGTGAGCAACTCTTCACCAACACACTGATTCAGAGAACCCAAAAGGTGGTGCAGAACTATCCAATGCTGCTGTAATCACATTCAGCTACTGAGAAAAACTCAATTTAAATCTCTCTCCCAACGGGTTACAAAATAAAACGGCTGAGGTCAGGAATGCTGATGAATATGTGAATGTTAAAACAAACTAATGATAGTAGTCTGCCTATTCTTTATTACTTCAGTTCTAAGTTAATAGGCAAAAAAAAGACACCCTCCTTAACCACGATACTAATCTTGTATCTACTTGGCTAATTCTATTCATTTTCAAATTGTTTATCTAAGTTGTGTTACAAGCATGGTGAGGTTTACAGAATACACAAATAACTGTATTCAATCCGCGCCGTATTTGAAAACTGTAATGAATTAAAATCAATATTTAAGGACGTAATATAAGTTAAATATATTGTTAAGCTAATTACTGTTTTATTGTGAAGGCATCTCTGGTGAACAGCGGCCTGTGGCTTTTATTTTGAAAGGCCGTTCCGGAAATATACTCCGTAATATGAACAGTGAGTTTGACTTCTAGAAACACGGAAAGTTACGATAACAATCGTTCTAATGCATTAAATAAAGTCATGAAAGAGACAAGGAGGGGGAAAGGCGTGTGGAAGCAAGCAATGAACTGAAAATGCCACCAATCCTCTGTTTTAACGTGATGGCGGACATTGAAAACCGAAGCGGGCATAAGCACCCCTGTCATATAAACATTAATAGATTCCTTCTGACTGACAAGCGTTCAAAAACCCTGCTGCTTATCACTTAGTTAGGCTACTACTTTTTGTTTTATTCATAACCTAAAAATACAATTGTCATGAATAGCTTGCTCTTTTTCTGATTGAAACAAAGAGTACTCTTCTACAGAATCAGAAAGTACAAATACTGGCTCCGGCTGGAGCTCTCAGCCTTTTCAAGAGAAGGGGGGCTTCTTTCAACAACTAACAACAAACTATTGGTATACCAAAACATTTACCAACATAAAACAAGGTCTTTACGAATCAACAATGACAACCAACAGACAGAACAATCAACAAACAGATCAATACAACTCCTAAATAACATTACAATATATATTTCTTACAGTGAGTTCGTTATCTAATATTTAACAAATTCTCATCTTTCTATGTGTAATCTAGGTGGAATAATCCACTATTATATTCAATTTGAATCAAACTTTAACCTGCATGTACTACTCAGCAAACTACTTTCTACTTTCCCTCAACGTTACTGTATGCAATTAAGTTCCTCTGAAATATAATTAAGTACAATTATCAGTTAATGACGAATAGTGTAAAATTCACAATGCAATGTTTCTTATTTATTTAAATGCAGGTCTCCCTTGAAAAAGAGATCATTGATCTCAATGGGATTTTACCTGGATAAATAAAGGTTTTGAATTTAATTGAAATATCTACACATCACATATTAATTTTCAATGTTATTCACTCCAACTTCAGACCACTCGATTATTCACTCCTTGTTTTAAATTCAACGCTCTTTCTTCATGCATTCAAGAAGAGAGCAAACAGGAGAGAGAAAAAAAGAAGGAGGGGGGGTGTGGGTACTCTCACAGACACCCCGGCTGGAACAGGCATTCCAGGAGGAGGGGGGCTTCCTTGAAACAAGAATGACTTCGTATCTATGTATCTGACTAGGTTAATATGTGTTCACTTGTATTTATTAATACACTGGACAAATCTTGTCGTTACTCTTAATGTCCTTATTCTTATTTATTTGAATGTCCTGTTAATTCAGACGTGCACACAGTCTGAATTCAAAGTTTTCAACGTGGAGCAACACATATATGAAGAACAAAGGGCAGCAGCTGACCACAAATGAGCTTCCCTGTCTGATGAAGCTCCCAGCTTCTGCCAACCTTCTCCTGTCACTATGTTTCTGCTCTCTCGTCTCAATTATTACACAGATTCGACGTAAAAAATCACACAGTTTATTACAGAATTTCCCCAGCGAGTCAGCCGTGCAGGACTAGACTACCTCACGGAGACCTCGCTGGTTCATTTTACTCTTTTTAGTGAGCTAAGGTACTGGACTGCAATACCAGACTCTTACACACACTATCTACAGTACTGTATTTTCACACACACACTTAGTGCACTATAGGTCCGGACTGCTCTACCCGACTCTTATAGCCACATAGTGCTCCATAGGTCAGGACTGCTCTACCTGGCTCTTATAGACACACTTATACAGTACTGTATTTTCACACACACACTTAGTGCACTATAGGTCCGGACTGCTCTACCCGACTCTTATAGCCACCTAGTGCTCCATAGGTCAGGACTGCTCTACCTGGCTCTTATAGACACACTTATCTACAGTATACTGTATTTTCACACACACACTTAGTGCACTATAGGTCCGGACTGCTCTAA
>NC_047518.2:10283645-10387653 GCF_902827115.2 Pseudochaenichthys georgianus
GTGTATGTGTGTGTGTGTGTGTGTGTGTGTGTGTGTGTGTGTGTGTGTGTGTGTGTGTGTGTTGGTATCTTGGTCAGGGAGTGTATTGTGTGTGTGTGTGTCAGGGTGTCTGGGAAAGTGTATGTAAGAAGGTTTATATATATATAGGATTACTTAAAACAGTCCCAAATAATACATGTTCACTTCAATACAGTTCAAGATAATACCTGTTTACTTTAATACAGTTTAGAACAATATCTGTTTGCTTTAATCCCTTTTTTGATCTCACCTTCAGAGATCAACTTAGACACAGCATTTGGAACATAACCACTGTCATTCTTTTCTACTGTCTGTTTCCCAACATTTATTTAAATCCAATCAGAAGCTGGGATTTAGAACACTTTAAACCCTTAGGAACAGTCCACCATAACAACTTCTTATGACAGTGGAGGGAGACCAAAATATGTTAAAAAATGGTCCTTGTCGGCTGAGTCATGGTGCTCGTCCTCCTCTGACGGGTAAGCCAAAAAGGGCATTTGGTACGAAGGGAAAGTGGCAGCTTCTCCCTAAAAAAAATGGGTTATTAAACAAAGTTCCTCAAAAAATGGAGTATTGGAGCAAAGTTCCTCAAAAAAATGGGGTATTGGAGCAAAGTTCCTCAAAAAATGGGGTATTGGAGCAAAGTTCCTCAAAAAATGGGGTATTGAACAAACTCCACACCGGCTATATCCACCTGTTTCAGCGGAGAGTGGAGTCCCCTGGGCCGTCCTGGCTTGCCGTGTCTTTGTCCCCCGATCCGCTGACGGCGGCTTCTGGGCTGCCTGCTAGAGAGATGTCTTTCGGATCCTCCTCCTCCGGCCCGCTGATGGCGGCTTCCGGGTCGATGCTGGAGAGATGTCTTCACGATCCTCCTTCTCCGGCCCGTCGATGACCTTCAGCCAGACGAACTCCGCTGTGTCGGCCTCCTGGGTCCTCCTTTTGGCGCCAGCAACCTGTGTGGAGAAATCTGATACAAATCCCTCAAGCCTACGCTCAGGGCTCCTGGGCCCTCAGCTTTTTGATCCCCCACTGCGTATGAATACAGAATTCCAACAAACTATCATCAAATGTCTTTCTATTATGAATTTAGATGAAATGTATATCTCCATAATGACCTAAACAATAAAGTCTATGGCTTTTACTTCTTTACCAGGCTAGTTACATGATGTTGTCTAAATTAAATTCTGTCTCATTACATTACTATGTGTTAGCTTAACTGTAATATGTTCTTTCTACATTTCAAACCTCAGTTACTTTAATACCTGTTGAAATATTACAAAATTGTTTCATTATCACAGGTCAACTTCTTCAGTATTCCATTCTGGAATTACATCTCTCACAGCAGCCCCTTGGCCACTGATTCTGCATCTGTGTTACCTGTTATAACTCAATCAATATTAGAAAAATGGCAACATCCATCAAACAGTATCTTATCCCCAGATATGGAGCAGGTTCATTCTAAAACTGTCAATCAATTGTCAGATTGAAAAATGTAGATTGTGAAGTTTACACTCCCCCTTTTTACACATGAACTCATGTGTAACAAAATCCTGTATGGGAAGAAAACGTTCAGGTAATAATGGATTATAAGAAAATACCAAACATTATTCACAAATGTACATCCATCATTTCCACAGTAAACACTCCAGTGAAATTAAGTGTTTCTCTCCATCTTTCAGTCCTAAAAGAAACAGAATCTTCATGTTTTAGTTTGAGCTTCACATTCTGCAAACTGCCACCTCCTGTGGGAGTAAAATATCATCAAGTAGATTAGAAACGGGTCACAAGTGCGGTTTTCCAATTCTGTGGAATTGTAGGAAACCTCTCATTTCCCACAGAGCCCCAGAAATAATGTGTTAGTCCAAAAGCATGCTTGATCAGTCATTGTTTTAAATCATGCAGTTGCACTGATCACATGCAGACATACACCTCACACTCACACTGTCAGGTTGTAAAGTCAAGTTTGGTCAGGTTCACCCCAGAGTCAGGCTGCAGTCGGATAGTTTAAAAATCAGCTCCTAAGTTCTAACCCTATCGTCTATTCCTTGACCTCTGAGTGAAACGTCACGGGGTTAAGAGATAGTGGATAGGAGAATTCAAAAGGACTTAGGAGAAGAGACTGCAGTGCTTTAGGGAATTCGACTGCACTTTCACTATCCGACGTGTTTATGATGCGCCAGCGGACGTCGGTCTGCTGCTGTGGGGAAACTATGGAAACCACAGTTTTCTATAGAGCGGACTACAACATGGATGTTTAATAAGAACGAGGGACTACTGTAAACTCATCTAGAGACTCTGCACCGTGCTCTGATGCTGCTGCTTTGCTTTATGAACGTGGACAACAGAGAAACATATTCTTCATGACCAAAGTTGGAATTGAAATAAAAAAGGAAAGTGAAACCTATGCTCGTCACCCTCTCCCTCCGGTCCACATTAATACTAATGATCCCAAAGATTGTATAAACTATGAAAATATCTTAAAATCAAAACAAATGTATTTATTATAAACGTTAGTCCTTAACATCTATCACTGTGTATATCACCATTCAAACATCTTTTAAAAGTTGAACAAACTCCACACAGCTCAGTAAAGACTGTGAGATGTTGACTTTATTTGATAATTTCAGTAAAAACTAACCTTCATATTTCTCTTTTTGATTATAATACTGATGAACGTTCAAAACAAAGCACTTTGACAACTTACCACCATACAGTCTATGCTTACCACCTACGTTTTAAAATGCTTAATAAGCACCGTAACTTTCATGATATCATTTCTCGGTCATAATCGGTTGTTTCCGTGAACGGCCGACTGTTGAGTGACGGAAAATGCTGCGGCTGCAAGGCATTGTGGGGCAGCATTTTCGCTTCTCCTGTCGGTTAGGGAGGTCCAGTGGTTCCTAAGCTAAAGGAGGTTATAAAGGAAGTTTGAAACCTCCTTTCCTAGCATTCTCATCATTCTAGAGAATTCGAACGGCACTTATCATGGCTGCCACTGAGGGACTTCCGGGTCATTTCACTCCTTTAGGAAGGGTCCTAAGCTAAATGGACTATTCGACTTCAGCCTCTGTCATTGTCAGTGCCTTCTCAAGTTACACTGTCGGTCAGGGTCAAAGGTCAGTTGGTCTCAGTCTTTTTGGCCATGTGTCGTGCTCTGCAGAGACTTTGACATGTCAGCATAGGCCAGTATCCTTTGTCTACAAAAATCTGTCATATATGGAGCGCCATCATTAATTAATTCACGATAACAACTATACTTTTCAAGATATCTCTAACTTTTCATTGGGACAGCTGTTTCCCACATTTCCTGAAAAGTGTTAGCCAAAAAATGTCACTTCCTTATTGTACACTACTACTGCAGTTCATTAACACCTAATCTAAATTAAAATGTCTAATAGATCTATTTTCAGATCTGTAAAGCTCTGCTATGTATTTCATAACTCATTATATTAATTTATCTTCAATTCTGGTGCACTTAAAGAACAATGTTACCCTCTTTAACAGTGCGTGGAGGCCTGGGTGTGAACATGCAACAATTACTCCCTACTTTATCAAGGATTTAAAAACAGAAGTCATTTCGTATGTCCATCCGAAAGCCCTCCTATGGTAATAACTATGCCACAATGGTGAAACCAGTACCTCAAATTGAAATACTATATTTTGTTTAGAACTAGCTTTCCCTTCAACATGACCTATATAAAGAAATATTTGTCTGATCTTATAGAGCTGTTACTAAAACTCTCCCTTTGAACTGATCAATACTGTAACAAATTAAAACACTACCAAATTCACACTTGAATAAAAACTCTAAAAGAATAATTTGTAAACATGATGAAAAGATTGAAGAATATGGTTCTACTCTGTACTCCTAACTCCCAAACACCCACTACTTAAAGTCTAGTGCATACTTCCATCATGCCTTCCCCCTCCCTCATCAGTGTGTTTTAGGATGATTTTTCACTTCACTTTAATAGTTTTCCCTTTTACCGCTATTTTTGATTTACCAATTGATTAATTTATGGTTAATACATCTTCTTATCTTCACTTATTTATCAAGTCAATTCAAGTTCTTTACAATACATTAGTAGATACCTTGTGGAGTATTCACAATACTAATCCCCTCTAGGATATGAAATCCGTTCATCTTTAAGCAGATACTATTTCCTTATTTATCTTTTGTTCATGATAACAATGGTATAACAACCACACGTTTTACCCATAGCTAGTTTCTATAACAAGATTATTATGTGTGACATAATAATCAGATGTCTTGTTTGCTAAACAAGAATATTAAACTTTAATCTTTTCAGTATTCCAGACCATCATTTAAACAAGCAGCCTCTTATCTAAACACTAAGCATTAAGGTTTCTACACCACCCCCTGGGAAACTCTTGCACAATTATGCTGTAAAATCATTGCATCATTCCTCCAGAACAATCTGAGACAAGCATGTCTCAAGATCTTGTCATAATGAGCACAGTCAGTGATGCAGCTGTAGTCAGTGGCAGGGTCCCCAAAAAAGCTAGGACCGGCCCTGGTCAGTGGGCTCCAAGGAAACTCTCCCTGGCATTGGGATGAGGGAAGGAATCACTTGGCAGACACACGTTGTCCTCTGTACAGCAGAAATCCCCCAAAACCGCAGTACCTCTTCACACCACTGTTGCCTTGACAACGAGGCACAAGCAAATGTCAATATCTCCTCAGAGATGCGTTCTTTGCACACTTCTTCTGTTTGCAGTGAGCAACTCTTCACCAACACACTGATTCAGAGAACCCAAAAGGTGGTGCAGAACTATCCAATGCTGCTGTAATCACATTCAGCTACTGAGAAAAACTCAATTTAAATCTCTCTCCCAACGGGTTACAAAATAAAACGGCTGAGGTCAGGAATGCTGAAATATGTGAATGTTAAAACAAACTAATGATAGTAGTCTGCCTATTCTTTATTACTTCAGTTCTAAGTTAATAGGCAAAACAAAGACACCCTCCTTAACCACTATACTAATCTTTGATCTACTTGGTTAATTCTATTCATTTTCAAATTGTTTATCTAAGTTGTGTTACAAGCATGGTGAGGTTGACAGAATACACAAATAACTGTATTCAATCCGCGCCGTATTTGAAAACTGTAATGAATTAAAATCAATATTTAAGGACGTAATATAAGTTAAATATATTGTTAAGCTAATTACTGTTTTATTGTGAAGGCATCTCTGGTGAACAGCGGCCTGTGGCTTTTATTTTGAAAGGCCGTTCCGGAAATATACTCCGTAATATGAACAGTGAGTTTGACTTCTAGAAACACGGAAAGTTACGATAACAATCGTTCTAATGCATTAAATAAAGTCATGAAAGAGACAAGGAGGGGGAAAGGCGTGTGGAAGCAAGCAATGAACTGAAAATGCCACCAATCCTCTGTTTTAACGTGATGGCGGACATTGAAAACCGAAGCGGGCATAAGCACCCCTGTCATATAAACATTAATAGATTCCTTCTGACTGACAAGCGTTCAAAAACCCTTCTGCTTATCACTTAGGCTACTACTTTTTGTTTTATTCATAACCTAAAAATACAATTGTGATGAATAGCTTGCTCTTTTTCTGATTGAAACAAAGAGTACTCTTCTACAGAATCAGAAAGTACAAATACTGGCTCCGGCTGGAGCTCTCAGCCTTTTCAAGAGAAGGGGGGCTTCTTTCAACAACTAACAACAAACTATTGGTATACCAAAACATTTACCAACATAAAACAAGGTCTTTACGAATCAACAATGCCAACCAACAGACAGAACAATCAACAAACAGATCAATACAACTCCTAAATAACATTACAATATATATTTCTTACAGTGAGTTCGTTATCTAATGTTTAACAAATTCTCATCTTTCTATGTGTAATCTAGGTGGAATAATCCACTATTATATTCAATTTGAATCAAACTTTAACCTGCATGTACTACTCAGCAAACTACTTTCTACTTTCCCTCAACGTTACTGTATGCAATTAAGTTCCTCTGAAATATAATTAAGTAAAATTATCAGTTAATGACGAATAGTGTAAAATTCACAATGCAATGTTTCTTATTTATTTAAATGCAGGTCTCCCTTGAAAAAGAGATCATTGATCTCAATGGGATTTTACCTGGATAAATAAAGGTTTTGAATTTAATTGAAATATCTACCATCACATATTAATTTTCAATGTTATTCACTCCAACTTCAGACCACTCGATTATTCACTCCTTGTTTTAAATTCAACGCTCTTTCTTCATGCATTCAAGAAGAGAGCAAACAGGAGAGAGAGAAAAGAAGGAGGGGGGGTGTGGGTACTCTCACAGACACCCCGGCTGGAACAGGCATTCCAGGAGGAGGGGGGCTTCCTTGAAACAAGAATGACTTCGTATCTATTTATCTGACTAGGTTAATATGTGTTCACTTGTATTTATTAATACACTGGACAAATCTTGTCGTTACTCTTAATGTCCTTATTCTTATTTATTTGAATGTCCTGTTAATTCAGACGTGCACACAGTCTGAATTCAAAGTTTTCAACGTGGAGCAACACATTATATTGAAGAACAAAGGGCAGCAGCTGACCACAAATGAGCTTCCCCTGTCTGATGAAGCTCCCAGCTTCTGCCAACCTTCTCCTGTCACTATGTTTCTGCTCTCTCGTCTCAATTATTACACAGATTCGACGTAAAAAATCACACAGTTTATTACAGAATTTCCCCAGAGAGTCAGCCGTGCAGGACTAGACTACCTCACGGAGACCTCGCTGGTTCATTTTACTCTCTTTTTAGTGAGCTAAGGTACTGGACTGCAATACCAGACTCTTACACACACTATCTACAGTACTGTATTTTCACACACACACTTAGTGCACTATAGGTCCGGACTGCTCTACCCGACTCTTATAGCCACATAGTGCTCCATAGGTCAGGACTGCTCTACCTGGCTCTTATAGACACACTTATCTACAGTACTGTATTTTCACACACACACTTAGTGCACTATAGGTCCGGACTGCTCTACCCGACTCTTATAGCCACCTAGTGCTCCATAGGTCAGGACTGCTCTACCTGGCTCTTATAGACACACTTATCTACAGTATACTGTATTTTCACACACACACTTAGTGCACTATAGGTCCGGACTGCTCTAACCGACTCTTATAGCCACCTAGTGCTCCATAGGTCAGGACTGCTCTACCTGGCTCTTATAGACACACTTATCTACAGTATACTGTATTTTCACACACACACACTTAGTGCACTATAGGTCCGGACTGCTCTACCCGACTCTTATAGCCACCTAGTGCTCCATAGGTCAGGACTGCTCTACCTGGCTCTTATAGACACACTTATCTACAGTATACTGTATTTTCACACACACACTTAGTGCACTATAGGTCCGGACTGCTCTACCCGACTCTTATAGCCACCTAGTGCTCCATAGGTCAGGACTGCTCTACCTGGCTCTTATAGACACACTATCTACAGTATACTGTATTTTCACACACACACTTAGTGCACTATAGGTCCGGACTGCTCTAACCGACTCTTATAGCCACCTAGTGCTCCATAGGTCAGGACTGCTCTACCTGGCTCTTATAGACACACTTATCAGTACTGTATTTCTTTACCGTGACTAAGAACACTGAGAACGCCGCTGACAACTCTAACATTTTTGTAGTAAAGCCAATCACAGATTTTGGTAATCAACAGGTATCTGTTTTACCTTTGTATCATGTAGGACGCCCTGGTGTAGTTGTCAGTGGTGTCCAGGTGTCCTCTCCTGGACTAAATTCGTCCGCTAGCTGTCGGTGGTCCTCCTATAGACCAGCACTCATCACGTCGGGGTCACCAAATTGTAGGAGCAGACACAGTTGTGGTGGCTTAAAGCCCAGCTCTGCTCCGCGCCGTCCGTTTAGATGAGCCTGGTCAGATTAATAAGAAAAGGAGTTCAAAACACCGGCATACAAGTTATAACAATAATCTGATTTTAATGGTAAAAAGACACAATACGAAAATACAGAGTGCCCTGTAACAGAGCACTCCGGGCTCCCCGCTCTACCGCCGTGCGATACAGGTATCGGGACCGGCCAGTCAGCAACAGGGGGCACCGTGCATGAATAAACAACAGTATATATGGACCTTTTTGGAGCGGAGAGTCACTGCTTATCTTCCACCGGACATCACTCCTTTAATTTCCCAGGGAAGGTTTCACACAAACTATTCTTTCTCAAACAATCAAACATTGTACACAGATATATTAGTATCAAACATTGGCCCCAAAAAGAACCTTGAAAAGGACATGTGTGTGTGTTTGGTAAAAGGAAGTGTAGGTGTGTGTGTGTGTGTGTGTGTGTGTGTGTGTGTGTGTGTGTGTGTGTGTGTGTGTGTGTGTGTGTGTGTGTGTGTGTGTGTGTGTGTGTGTGTGTGTGTGTGTGTGTGTGTGTGTGTGTGTGTGTGTGTGTGTGTGTGTGTGTGTGTGTGTGTGTGTGTGTGTGTGTGGAGGTGGGGTGTATGTGTGTGTGTGTGCGGGGTGTGTGGTGTGTGTGTGTGTGTGTGTGTGTGTGTGTGTGTGTGTGTGTGTGTGTGTGTGTGTGTGTGTGTGTGTGTGTGTGTTGATATCTTGGTCAGGGAGTGTATGTGTGTGTGTGTCAGGGTATCTGGGAAAGTGTGTGTGTGTGTGTGTGTGTGTGTGTGTGTGTGTGTGTGTGTGTGTGTGTGTGTGTGTGTGTGTGTGTGTGTGTGTGTGTGTGTGTGTGTGTGTGTGTGTGTGTGTGTGTGTGTGTGTGTGTGTGTGTGTGTGTGTGTGTGTGTGTGTGTGTGTGTGTGTGTGTGTGTGTGTGTGTGTGTGTGTGTGTTGGTATCTTGGTGGGTGTGTGTTGTGTGTGTGTGTGTGTGTCAGGGTGTCTGGGAAAGTGTATGTAAGAAGGTTTATATATATATATAGGATTACTTAAAAACAGTCCCAAATAATACATGTTCACTTCAATACAGTTCAAGATAATACCTGTTTACTTTAATACAGTTTAGAACAATATCTGTTTGCTTTACTTCTGGCTGTCTGCCCTCTGAACATTAGGAACACTGTCTGCTGAGCCTTAGATGAGTCATTTACTGAAGTTGATGGAGTGTGTCTGCTAAAGGTCTAAAAGCAAAGAAACGGAGAAAGAAAGAGGCCATGACATATTCAACTCCTAAAGATATTATTTGGGAGAGAGAGTGCTTTATTTCAGCGTTGAGACAAAAGGGATGACATTTCCAAATAATCCCATAATAGTGTTTCTGCTTTTGGTAAATCCAAAAGTAAAAAAGGTGTATGCGTTATTTTTGTTAGATTTTTACAGGTGGTGCTTAGAAGATGTCAACAAGTCCTCCTAACTTTTATTTTGTTCAATGCTTTCCGAACCAACTCTTAGGACTATCTTTGTCCCAACCTTTCTCAGCCTAGTTTAGGTCTGGGATCACTTGTTAGAGAAACGTCTGCATGGGTGTTTTTATGTTTCCACAAACATCTAATACACTTTCGAAGATGTTCTATTGCATCTCCTTTTCCCGCTGTTGTGATTATGTATCACATCAGCATTTTCATTTTATATTATTATAAAGCAATACATCTTTCTTGGTTCTCTGGAAGAGAGACAGGAAGTGATTGTCTAATTTTCCTTTCCTGTTAGAGAGTGATTTGCTTTCTTAGAGACAAAACAAATTGAGGTGAAAACAGGCCATTGAAGTACACATGATACATTTGTTTTATGTACAGGAGCTCCCAGCATGAAGAAAATTGCTCCTATAATAAAGAGGCTGGATATTATACCTGTGTGCAGGGGCGGATCTAGACAAATATTCATGGGGTGGCAAGAGGGTGGCAGGAGAATTTCAGGGGTGGCATCCCCTGGCAGAAGTATATGCTGATTTAATCGCAGTCATATCAACAATGCTAACTTGGAAAGCCACAATATTTATATTTTAACTCAATAACATTAGGTCACATTATTGTGGCACATCAGTAAAGCTTTACATATAAATATATAAGGTGGCAGAGATCATTTAATGAATTTTAACTGAACAATAACTGAATGAGTTTGTTTCACTCTTAGACCAGCAGGGGTACCAAATCTTTGCAGACTGCTGCAATAAGTACATTAATTAACTGTCTCATCGATGATGTTTGTCTGTATGAATATGATAATATTAACAATCATATTATTCCTATCAGCTGTCAATCACTGTTATGATTCACATATTCATTTATTATTGAATAAACTATATTTTTTGGAGGAGTTAATGATGAATGTTCCTCAAGATGCTTGCTCACCCTCCTTCAAATTTGAAAGACAAGTAATTATCATAAATCAAAAGATTAAAAAGAAAAGTTCAGCGCCCCACGACTTCATTGCAAACAGTTACAACCTTGACTTTACATCAGAAAGAACAAACATTAAAGAAGTGACTAACTGCATCAGTTAGGGTTAAAAAACGTGTATTCAGCTAAAACATAAACATCGCTACAGTTATTATCAAGTGGAATGCCCTTACCTATTGACCTAGTTAAATCAAAGTGGTTACTTTTTTTTGCCTGGGCAGTGAAGTTTGACACACTGTCTGATTTGACTTTCTCAGGACTTGAAACTGTTTTTTGGGGGCAGACCCCCACAAAGAAAATAAATATATACACACATACAAGGTCATCATCTTAACAGTTTTTTATTCTCATCGACTCATCCGTGAGCAGAGCATCAAGTTGGCATGCCTATAAACATCTGAATGTGGTGATTACCATCTTGTTCAGCAAAACGCCTCACAAACTTATTAAGATTTAAAGCTATGGTGCGTTTTGATTCAATGCTGAGTACAGCCAAACTTGACAGGCTCTTCTCTGTCATTGTAGACCGCAAACAGTGGCTCCAGAGTGTTTGTGTTGGGTAATCTATGGTAGGGCTAACCCATACAGTGGTGGGGCTCAAGTCAGTATTTGCAATGTAATTACATACACGCTCCCCTTGACAGTGAAACGCCACGCGTGAAGTTTAGATTATTTCCCTGTCTCAATCCAAATTGAACTGTATGAAATAAAAAGGCACATTTGTCTTAGTAGTAAATAAAAAGGGCGACCTGGAGTCAATCCTGCCATTTTCCCACAGGTGAAAGAGTGGACGTGCTGAAAACCCAACCCCTGCAGGGGGTCTGGGGGGATTCTCCCCCAGCAGATTTTTTGAAATACTAACATAAAATACACATTCTGGTACTCTCTTGAGAAGAAGAAAAATAAATAAATCTATTACTACACGACATATTTAATTTTTTTTTGTTACTTTGTTCTGAAAGCTGAACCTCACAGAGAGAAGAGGGAAGAGGCTGTGAATTACTTTACATTGTGGATAAGGGTGGATAGCCCCCATTGTTCTGTGTGTCAAAATGAAAGACAGCCCACACACCTATCAATCATCAAACCGTGGGGTCTTATTTCGATGTGAGATGTACGACAGCAAAAGTATTCTCCGTCGGGACTTCCTGCAACAACACAACGCCGTTATTGTGATTCTGATTTGCCAGAAGACATTATCAAAGATGTTCTATTGAGAAGACGATCACTACGTGACAGAAGTTTTCAAAACCGTTTCTAGTCTTTGGTGTTTCCAGAGAAGTGGCTACTGAAATCAATCTTACTAACTGCTGTCTGTGAAATTTACTCCACGCGAGTTGGCAGACTTTATTTTGCTTACTTTAACATCATTGTTCATGGTGGGGCTAAGCCATTTCTTGGTATGGCTGTAGCCTACCCCAGCCATACCCTGACCGCAAATACCTCATTCCTTCCGTCTACTTGGATCCGAAATGCTTCTCGTTTTGAGCTGTCCCCCCGTTCAAATGAAATCGCCGCCAATCATATTTCCACGCTCGCGCCAGGGCCGGGGGAGGGGTTACAAGGCTCGTGTCTTGTGCTGCATTCACTTGCACTCGGACATTAGAGATTTTCCCTCATAAATGTCCGATGAGCCACAACTTTTCTTTCAAAACAAAGCTGCCAAATGGGGTGGCAGCTGGGGTGGCAAGGCCTTTTTCTGAGGTGGCAGCTGCCACCCCGTGCCACCCCGTAGAACCGCCACTGCCTGTGTGTGATACAGTACTGTAGCTAAGGGCAGGCAGGGTTTGTTGGCTGAGCAAAGGCAGAGTAAAGGGAACAAAGTGTCACACCAAAACAACAACACCATAATAGCTCTAAACATCTTAATTGAAATGGATCAAAGTTTTCCACATCAGTATTAGTCCCTTCCTGCCTCCCATGGCTGAGAGCAAAGCATTAACCATGGATGTGTAAAGGGAACTGGATACAGCATTGTAGACAGGCCCCATAGTTGCTCAGTGTGGCATGATCCCAAAATGGAGAGAATGTAGATTAAAAAAAGTACAAGGATCATCCCGGGCCTTGGGACCATGATCCGCCACAGACAAAATGTCAACTCTTTAAAGCAGCGTAGTAATTGTAACTGGCTTTAACTCAAATTATGTATGCATTTGCATATACTTTATTCCCTTTATAGACTACAAATATAGTAAAAAAAAACATCCAATGTATTGTAATGAAGGTCAAATGGTTGACATTTTTAAGCATTTAAGAAATGATCAGCTATCACAAATCCTAAAACATAAAAGGGTAAAATATAATTTATTTCAGATTTTAGTCACAGCCTCAATGCATGTCCCTGTCTCTTGGTTCATTGGTCTATCGTGTTTACTTTTGAGATAAATCCAAAAATGTATTTGTAACAATTATGAGTAAAGTAGAGTCTTAACATCAGTGAACACACCCAGTTAGTTATCAACTACACACTATTATCCGTATCCTCAAAGATTATAAGGAACATTGTAATTCTACACATAAAGTGCACATAAGGTGCATATGAATGAAAAGAGTTTCAGCTATTTGTTTCTGAAGTCTGCATGCATATTTGATTTGAGCTGTGACAGCATTGTGTCTTGTAATAGCTTTCGTCTTGCTTTTTCATAACCCAGCGCTGATGACTCACTCTCCCCTGAGAGCGCGGCGTGTGAGTGCAGCACGATCTGAGCGCTGCCTGTTTGTATGTGTGAGAGTGTCTGAGAGAGTGACAAGGAATGCGATAAAAAAGACATAATTAGATCTCTTTATATATCTGCACCTTGGCCAGCATATATGTATACATGGTTGGGAGTGTTACTTTAAAAATGTATTCTGTTACAATTAATAGTAACCTTTAAAACATTGTAATTTATTAACCTAATTTAAGAATCACAATATAGAAGTAATGTAACTTGATTACTTTGTTACATTTTGATTACGTCAATATCAAATGCAATGCAAATCAATACAAGAGAAAATAATTACTGACAAGATGTTTTTAATTTAAAGGTCACCTATTATACTCTTTTTCAACAATATATTATAGGTGTCAGATATATACAAACATGTCTCTGAAGTGTTTGGCTCCAAATACCAAACAGATCATTGCAGCATCCCATAATCCCCTCTGTTTCAGCCCTGTTCCAAAAGTGCTGATTCTCTGTCCTCTGTCTGTAGCTTTAAATGCTAATGAGCTGCTGCTGGCAAAAAAACAAAAAAAAACACAATAGTGCTCCAGGAGGAGATTCAGGTGATAAGGTGTGTGTGGGGGGGGGGGGGGGTTACCTTGGTTGGTTATTGGTCCTGATTATGTAATCCTGTTACCTGTAATGCATTACTCCGAAAGCCTGATTGTCAGTCTTGCTGAAAGTGTAAAGTCTGTTCTTTCATTTCAAACCGTTCTGATCTGGCTTGGGAGAGTTGATGTTCTCCCATAGCTCATGGCACACCTCACACTGAAAAGTGGATCATCAGTCATGTATCTTAACCTTGGGGGAGCATTGACAACCATCAAGAGGGCATTTTAACCTGATGGTTTTGGTAGATAAAAGAAAACGGGGGACCCACAATTCGAATAATTGCCTTCCAAGAACCATAAACATTCATAGAATATTACTTGAGAATCTATGCAGATGTTGTCTATAACTTGCCCTGGACCGAGGTATTGGAATAACGGACAGACTGACAATCCAACGCTGCTTTTCTTAAGGGCTGGAGACAGTCCCAAACTAACCCGACCAATTTCACACGACATGGTTCCTCTCAGTCACAGGGGGGCATACATTATAAATTATTATGTATGTCCCCCTGTGACTGAGAGGAACCATGTCGTGTGAAATTGGTCGGTTGAAAATTTGTGGTGGGTGCAATGTATATTATAATTTATAATATACATTGGCACCCACCACACATTTTGACTCATAAAAACATGTGAGCATTAAAACAAACTCAAATCATTTCAGGTAAACAAGTATAGCGTGTTTTTTTCAATTAAACTTAAAGGTAGGTAGGTAATTTTGGAGAAACCGACTTGAGTGCGCTAGAATTTGAAATTACACAACCGAAAAAATCTGCCACTTCCTTACAGAGCCCCTCCTCCAACACACACGAATGCGCACATGACCAATGAGGGCACGAGATAAGTTAGTGCACAGATGGAAGGCTGACAGGCAGGTCGGCCATCCAGTTACTTTAGCCGGGCCGGCTCAAATGATTGGTCGTGCATTTTACAGCACTACGGCTTCCACAGGTGAACATTTTTATGTATTTATTGTCAAAGCATTTAATATATTCATTGCTATCGGGATGTTAAGAGCATTCCATGGAATATAACAAAAAGTGTTTCTGAAATAAATGACATACCCCACCTTTAATACAACATGCAGTGGGTTTCTTTCTGCTGCACTGATTGCAGTGGTTTCATATACACAGCATGTAATACTAGTATGTAGAATTTGTTTGACTGAGCCCCTAAAGACTGGAGATTAGAGGCAGTCAAATGTCCTGACGGGGGATAAAGAAAAAGCTTTAGTTGCTGTTGAACTCATAAGTATGAGTGCGCATGTGACAGACATTGATCTCAGCTCATCTCACACACTCATTAAACACGACTCATTATCAAACATGATTAAACACTCTGTGACGCCTCATTGCCTCTGCTCTGCAGCAGCCATGTCAGAAGAAAGAACCACATTTTCCTTTCTTTCTTCATACTGTGGTGCTCCCTCTTCCCACTTCTATCACATCTCAAATTCCTCCTGGACTTTAATCTCAATCTCTGCAGAACCAGGGCTTATTGTCTCCTCCAATCTCTGGAGAGGCGGTTACTGTTTATGTTGAGCGAGAGTCTAACCAGAATCATGCAGTGTCAATCACAGCATCAACTCTCAATATTACTGCTTTGAGGAAGAAGAGGTGTCAAATCATTGCTTCCCCAAGTTGGTTACATGATGCTTTTGCTTCCTTGATTATGAAATTGTTCTTTGTGTCTGTGTGAAGGTGATGATCCAGGCTGAAGGGCAGCAGAAGATCCTGGTCAACTCTATAGAGTCCCTACCCCCCCGAGGTGGACCCCTCGCTTCCCTGGATGAGGTAATTAGATAAGTAACCAATGAAAAGCATAATCCAATTATATTAAACCAATAACTCTTTAAAGTCTGCTTGTGGTATTGTGCTCTGCCTTTTTGAATTGAAGATAGAACAGCGTTTTCAAGACAAGGTTATTGTTTGATGCGGTACATTTCAAATCTAGTTTTCTCATACCCTCGTTGACCCCACTCACTCTTTCCACGCCTTGTGACCAATCAATCAAAGTTACTTGTGCTTCTGGAGGGCATACCATTGATTTTTTGTGATGCTTTGTATAGGCAAGACAAGAAGTCCCATTTTGGATGAGACAATCCATGACACACAAATAAAAAACACGATACGATACATTGCAAGACATGTTGCGATACCACACATTACGAAACAATACGACACGATACGATATGTTACGTTATGACGCCTAACGGTATGATACATTACATTATAATACGATTAGTGCTGTCAAAATTATCGCGTTAACGGCGGTAATTAATTTTTTGAATTAATTGCGTTAAAATATTTAACGCATTTAACGCATGTGCAGAATGGCCCGCCCCATACGTGCCACCAGTGGCAGCGCCAGGGTATGGCTGGAGTAGGCGACACCCATACCAAGAAATGGCTTAGCCCCACCATGAAAAATGATGTTAAAGTAAGCAAAATTAAGTCTGCCAACTCGCGCGGAGTAAATTGCACAGACAGCAGTTAGTAAGATTGATTTCCGTAGCCACGGTTTTGAAAACTTTTGTCACGTAGTGATCGTCTTCTCAATAGAACATCTTTGATAACGGCGTGGTGTTGTTGCAGGAAGTCCCGATGGAGAATACTTTACCATATTACAGGGGTGCACATAACTGGTACGCAGGTTATGTGCGTAATCTGAACCCTAACCCTAACCCTTTAACATTGACAACTTTCGATCAGGCATTTGTGAATCCATTTTGTATTTGTCAACCAAAAATGCGCTTGTGGATCTCAAATCTCTGCTTGTGGATCGTCTTTTTACACACACTAAGTTTTGAGACAAACTTTCCACCAGGTCTCGAACCGAAATCTGCTCGTGTCACTCGGTTATTTTCGGAAACCACGTGATGGCCTGCTGATGACGACATTTCCACATTTCAAGGTTTCAAAGTAAGAGCCTCTGGAGTCGACGCTCGCAGCGCCATGTCGAAGTGCGCATATTCTACGTATTTAATCCGATCTTTCTGATTATAAGGAGTACAAATATCATGCAGATAACCACAGAATCGCTGGAACTGTAGCTTTCCAGCGGTACCTATTGTGAGACTTTACCCGACGACTCACAGCAGCCAATAAGGCCGCTCAAAGCAGCTTGACTTTGCGTTCCACTGTGTGGGATTTGGTTGTATAGTATGTCGGTCAAGTAAATCTCGGCCGGGGCAGCTGCAGCTATGTTGGTCTGAAATTACAAATTTCAGACAAACAAAAGTAGATTTAGATGTTAGGAGTGAGATAGAGATTATTATCTAATATATGCATCCAATGAAGCACTGCATGAAGTCTGTTGATGACCAGAGGCTGTTGTTGGGGCTGCAAAAACGTTTTTTTATTTGTGTTGTGTAGGCAGACCATGCAGGCCAGCATGATGGTCACCAAGGTTCATATTTTAATAGCATTTTTACAAAAAAAGCCCAGGCGAGCCTAACATGTGAAAACATGGCTTAGACCTCAGAGAGAGTTCAATTTGGGCCTGCGACCGTAGTTTTACTGTATTTTGTTTTGAAAATCCACAGCGGAGGCTTGTGTCGTACTACATGCATTTTGCATTTCTCTCAGTAGCCAACGCTCTGTGAGTCTGTTGGCTCGGACATAAACTCCGTAATAAATGTAGTCTACATTTCATAAGAGGTGTAAAACCTGAGAGCATTTTAAATCGCATTTCAACTAAATGCTTATATAATCTGTAGTTGTATTTGTATTGTTGATTTAATGTGTGAACGAGGCGATATAGAGAAGTTAAGCTGTAGTTATTATTAGGCTGCTATGTACTGTTGGAGTGGTGAGCAGGCCTAATGCCCCTTTCACACCAGCGCCTTTTCAGCTCCGGCTCGGAGCTAGAGCCTGAAAAGCGCTGGGTTTTCCTGTTCACACCGGAGCTGCGCCGGCTCTTAGCTCCGGAATCCGCTTCATTTTCAGCTCCAAAAAATTGTCGGTCCAGAGGCAAGAGCTTTGGAGCTAAGAGGTGACGTCGCTTACGTCTCTCTACGTCGAGGCGTGCAGGAAACTAAACCCACCTCCCATGGGTCGACTGTTATGCCTGCCTACAAGCAGTAGTGCCTATAAACACACTTTATAAAGTCAGGCAACACTAACCAGGCTTCGTGTGGTTCTGTTTATTTGTGCCTTACTTTGACCATCCGTTCGCTGTTATCGATCATTGTGGAGAGAGGCAGACGTGTTGTTTTGTATTATTTCAGCTATCGGATGCAAGTAGTCAGTTTAGCTTCGGTTGCTATGCCAACATCACCCGTTTTATACCAGAGAAACTTTCATAACAGCGTTGTGATACCAAACAGTGTCAATTCAGACTGACACACATTCACTTAGGCTAAGGGGAACTGGGGATATGCATCAGCTGCTTGTGTGAGTCGGACAGTGAATACTTTAGAGCGGCCGCTGCAGTGTGAGCTAACCAGGAGCTAACGGGAGAATAAACTCTGTGGAAGAGCAGCCAACACTGCAGCGGTCGGTAAATGCCGCAGAAACACATTAATAAACAATGAACCACGGCACTCTGGAGAAAAGTATAAGGTTGGAGAAGTCATTATTCAATTTATTCTGGCTTCGTGTGATTAAAAGCAACACGATCATCGACCCGACGCTGTTGTTGTTGTGAGCTGCCGTTGGGGGGCAAATCAGCGATGTAAACGGTGACGTCATGACGCAGCAAGGGCAGCTCTGGGGCGCCAGTGGGCGGTGTGCACAGAGCGGGAGCTGAAAGGGAAACTGGAGCTGAACCAGAAAAGCTCCCGCTCGGAGCTAGAAACTGAAAAGCGCTGGTGTGAAAGCCGCATATGGTGTTTGGATATTTGGGGAGTTAGGTGGTCCGTGAGTGTTTTCTTATTGGTTAAGTGGTCCTTGGTATGAAAACGTTTGAGAAACACTGGGAGAGCAAGTGGTGCTACTCTGCATGAATGAGGTGTGAATGGGTGAACGACTCGCTACTCGTAAAGCTACTGTATGAAGCGACGCTTTAAGGGGTCGAAAAGACCCGATAAAGCTCAATATAAATGCAATACATTTACCATTAAATCCTGAGATCCTGTATCTCTGATTCAATTGGTGGTGCAGTTTTGACTATAAAGCGGTGGACAAACACCACGTAGTATTGCAGTACTGTAGAACCCTCACACTCATAGATGATAAACCAAGAAAAATCTGAAACTAAAATGTGAATGTTTCCCCTCCTCACCGTCCTTTTTATCTCTCTCCTCCTTCCATTGGACAAGGACCTTCTCCTTTTTAAGGCCACTTCAGCTGCCACTCTGAGCTGCCTGGGGGAGTGCCTCAGTATGCTGCAGCACAATGTGGTCCAGGCCCTCAACCAGAACCAGAACCAGAACCACATGCCGAGTCCCAGCAACAGTTCAGCGGGTTTGAATCAGGCAGCGGCCCCGGACAGAGTCAGGTCCTGGAGTCAGCGCTCCACTGTGAGCCAGGTGGAGCCGGGGGGCCTCAGGTCTGAGAGCCCGACCCGCAACTTTAATGAGAGCCACAACCACATCCAGAGCCAGGACCGGGAACACGCGGGTGAGTTTACTGATGGCTGGTAACATTTGAATAACCAGTGGAGGAAAGGATGAACATTTTTGTCACCATCTTTATTTGGTATTAACATGGGACCTCATTCCAACCCATTACTGTAAATACAGAACCGAGCAAGGGCAAGCATACCTTACTGCCTCTAGCTTATCTCCTTTGCTGTCCATCACAAAGCGATAATTTATCCTTTGCGAAAGAATTTTCCAAGCGAGACCTGGCTAGGAAAGCCAACAATATTTGATTAAAACGATAGCTTAGTTAGCAGGACAACTTAAAAAATAATCAAAAGGAGGCCTTTGTCAGTCTCTATCTGTCACCATATCACCAAAAGTATCATTGCATTTTGTTAAAGGGCCCATGTCATGTCCATTTCTACTGATCATAACTCCATTGTTGAGGTCTACTAAAATAGATTTATACTGTGCAATTTTCCAAACTCACATTGGTTTCAGATACAGCATCTCTGTAAAGTATGTGTATTCACCGGTATTCACTCTCTGTCCTAAACGGACAGTTGGAGCTCCTGACCCCCCTCCCTGTGAGCCCAGTGTGCTCTGATTGGTCGGGCCGTTGAGAGGCTCGTTGCTGCTGCGAGGAGCGGACAGGCTCCCGGGTTGGCGATACAGCGAGAACAAGCAAAACTCATCCTGAGCACACACAAACACTCACAGCCGAAGTAAAAACAATAAGTGTGGCTTGATATTGAGTAAGAAAAAGGTTTATAACGCTGTGAGCATGGGTCTGCGGAGAGCATTTCTCCGCGATCCCAACTTAGCAAACCCGAAAAACGTTTACCCATTTAAACATTCGTGGTAGATACCTTGTTTGTTTTAAACATCATAAATACACAAACAACAATGAATACTTACAGGTTGTGTATACCCGAATCTCCTGCTGGTCCAAACAAAGTAGGAACAGCATCGTTCTTCAGTGCCCTACGCTGTACATATCCGCCATTAATCGCTGAAAGGTTTGTGAAGCTTTGTTTCGTGAAATGCTGGCAGAGGGTGTGGCCTCTGGGTATCCCCACGTCAGAGTACCCAGGAAGTAAACAATGGAAAATGAGAAATCTCCAACGAGGCGTTTTGGGGCAGCATCAGTGGCGAGCCGTGACTTTTATACCTAGGCCCTCTGACCCCCCACTTCCCTCAAAAAAAGAAGAGTTATTACATCACAGCGTATACTTCAGAGGAATATCAAAACGGCCCGGGGTGCAAAACACATCAATGACAGCGACCCTCTACCACACAAAACAACACCATTTATATAACCACCAGTGTTTCCCACAGATCTGAAATATACTTGGGGGGGTTGAGGTGACGTGCAACAACATTAACATTAACCTTTCTGTTGGTCGCTTGTTAGCAGACCCTTCACGCGATGGCAGAGCGAACAGGTACAGGCAGGGCTGCCCGATGGCCCGGGGCCATCTAGTATCTAGCTCGGGCCATGAAGCCTCACCTGCTGTATCCAGTTCTTATTATACATCCATGCCACGGCTTCTCCGCGGATGCATTTCCGGGAACGGTGGAGGCGTGACGCACGGCCGGACTTATCTCAGCCAATGACAGCTCTGCATGCATCCCTTGGATATTATTTTAGAAACTGCTTTCATCGCGACGCGATGTTTCCAGAGAGAACAGCTGTGAGGTCCGTGCAGAAAGCAGAGCAGTGTGTATAATATATATCACTCAGTATAACAGGCCTACTCTCTTTATTTGCTTTAGTTTAGTAGATATCTACAAACAAAGAGTCCATATTTTTCTAAGACCATTTTGTGCTTCACATAATAAAATACACAACGGCTGTTAGCCTGATTGTGCTTTAGGAGCTGTAAGTGTGTGTGGTACAGTGTGTGTGTGTGTGTGTGTGTGTGTGTGTGTGTGTGTGTGTGTGTGTGTGTGTGTGTGTGTGTGTGTGTGTGTGTGTGTGTGTGTGTGTGTGTGTGTGTGTGTGTGTGTGTGTGTGTGTGTGTGTGTGTGTGTGTGTGTGTGTGTGTGTGTGTGTGTGTGTGTGTGTGTGTGTGTGTGGTAGGTACAGTGTGTAGGTGTGTGTTGTACAGTGTGTAGGTGTGTGTTGTACAGTGTGTAGGTGTGTGTGTGGTACAGTGTGTAGGTGGGTGTGGTACAGTGTGTGCGTAGATGCGGCGGACAGATGGGTCTCAGTTGGTTTGGTGTCCTATGCTTACTTTTAATAGCCTACTTGTAAATACAAGCCCGTAATTTCAATTCCCCATTTCAGCGACCAGAGAGAGAGGAGGGGGGGGATACATCCAGTCTCTGATTGTTATTATGAGATTGCTCTCATACTTGTTTGATTCTGAAATTGTATATATGTATATATAAATATATGTGTGTGTGTGTGTGTCCGCATCTGTAGCCTGCTATTGTCTCATTATATTGCACTGTCAATTAATCAAAGTAAATATATAAGTCATCATGAACACATCTGTCCATCAGACAGAGGGCTGCTGTGCCTCCTGTCATCATTAATGGACGTCTCTTTAAAATGACCGCTCAGAGGAGAGGAGTTCTCATTTCTCTAACCGCCTGCTGATCCCCTCCTCTCTCCTCGGCTCCCCTCCTCACCCCTAGTTTCCACTGGGTCCGTCTGCGGCGTGTTACGGGCGCGTTGCGGCCGCGTTGCGGCCCAGAAGCGTCTCGCCAAATAGGATTGAAGTCTATTTTTCGATGCGACGCAGCCGTAAGGTAATGTCGGAACGGTGACAGCATCCGGCCCACCCCCCAAAACCGGTTCCTTCTCCTCCCCCATCCCTCCTCTGTAGTCTTTCCAGTAGGAGAATAAAGACCAGCGTTCTCCTTCGGTTTACAGGCACATGTGTGTAAATTATATAGAATAATTATGATGATGAATGCTTTTTTTTTACCACTAAAATACAGCAACTCATCTTTGATTCATGTTGTTTTTAACTGGACTATTACAATTATAATTAATTATGTCTGCAATCTACAACACAACTAAATAGGCAATAACAACAATAAACATGATTTAAACAGACACAAAAATAAACCATTTAACTACATAGCCTACTCAGTGGCGACTGGTCATTAGGGGCAGGTGGCACAGGCCCACCTAGTGTCAGCAGAAAGTATTACAAATAATGATTAAAAAAAAATGCAAAAAAAAAAAATATATATATATAAAATATATTTTAAGATCATGTTTAATCATCTGATTCGTCTCATTGCTGTTTTAGTATGTGTTCTTCTAATTAGTGTCTACAGTGTGTGCCTATTGAGCTGTTTAGATCCATGTGGGACAAAACCCGATCATGCCCCTCCCTCTCACTGTCTAAGTCAATGGTGACTGTAAAAACTACACTGCGCATGCTCAGAATATTTTCCTATTTAATGTGTGTGGCAAAAAAATAATGACCATCGGGGCATAGTGCTGCCATCCCCACCATACGTCAAATCACATCATTCAGAGCTGATTGGCTGTAAGTACGTGTGCCGCGAAAAGTGTGGTGTGTGAAGAGGAGGAGAGAGAGCTGCAGTGAGGCGTCCTAAAACCAGGAAGTAAGCTGCGCATGGCTTTCCTCCACAAAAAAGCAATGAGATTTCTCCATAGGATTTTAGAAAATAGCTCAAAATAAGATCTGTGGGAAACGTAGCTGTTAGATAAATGCATGTTTTGTTCAGCCGGATAATATCCACATGTCTACCATACTTTTCTAATTTTCGAATCATAAATCTATTAATTAGATTAGATTTATGATAGACTTTTGAAACTACAAGAACATAAGGAGGACTTTTACAAAAAAGTAATAGAGATTTTTGTCCAGAAGGATAGGCAAATGGACTTCATCTTCAAGTCAAGGTAAGACTGCAATTGTATTGAAAATGGGATCTTACTAAGAGAGAACAATTCAATATTTAAATGATAAAATTACATGTTTTGGGTATCCTTTTGTTGAACTGTCTATTTAAAATTAATTGAAGCATCAGACAAAAAAAGCTTTTGAAAATAATATTATATTTTGATTTAGGTCAAAATATAATATTTGTAAACCTGAAGAGTCAGTGCCTCACCAGCCATGAACCTCACTGCACGTCACTGCAGAAGCTTATAGACATCTACGTTTTTTTGTGCCCCACCACTTTGTACATATAAAAACGCCACTGAGCCTACTTACTTTCTTGTAGAAGTACAAATGTCCAGGAAATATGCCCAAATCAACAAGAACTGTGAGCCGGCAGGCACGACGCTCCGCTTCCGTAATTATGCTTCTGAAACGCTTGTGAAACGCGCCCGGTAGGGTATGACGCCGGAGGAGGCCGGACCGAAACCGTGGCGCAGCCGTAACGCGCCGCAGACGGACCCAGTGGAAACTAGGGGTCAGTCCTCCGCTCGCACCTCCTGTGACTAAGTATCGAGGATAGGAGTCGAGGAGGGGACATTCAAGAATTGAGAAACCTCTTATAACACACATGCATAAACTTCACAGTTGACGGAACTTGTCATAAAGTCCGCGAAAATAAAGCCCACCCATTTAGAGGGAAGATATGATTGGTCAATTGTACTGTCATTTGACATTAGCCGGCCCTCTGTGAATGTAGAGAGGGACCAACAAGCTCTCCCGTCTTCACAGTAACGGAGTGTCCACACAGCGCGTTGACGCTTGGCGGTGGGCGTGTCTGAAGCTTAGGGATTTTTTGCGAACAACGCGACCAACAACCAATCACATGAATCTCTCGCCCCCGACATACAAAGCAATAGCAATGTTAAAACGAAGTAAACTGGATATAAAATCCCCAAATAGGCGAAAACCTACCAGTTTCACCCACTGTCTCTGCAACCTCCCTCCATGCCTGGTTCCTCCGGTTTGTATCCCGGTAGATGAACAGAGACTAGAGCACCGGGTGATTCACTACCGCTATAATGAATTTTCCCTCCATTTTTTGGAATATGAGGTAATGACCTGCGTAGTCTCTCCCAGCATACACGCGGTTTGATTGGCTAGCACTTGTACTGGCAGATTTGCATAAACGGGATTTCCTTGGCTGACGCGTCTGCCGAGGTGCCAAAAGTTGAACATTGCTCAACTTTTGAAGCGAGCAACGCCAGCAACGCTCCACGTCGCTTCCCAAAATGCGGTTCGGCTAAAAGTGACGTCACCACATTCAAAGTGAATGGGCAGAAGCGTTGGAAGCTTCAACGCACGCTGCTATGTGGACGCTCCGTTACGGCCCCTACACACGACGGCGTGCGTTGCCGCTTGGCGGTGGGCGTGTCTTGAGCTTGGGGAGTCAATGCGAGCAACGCGACCAACAACCAATCACATGAATGTCCCGCCTAGGACATACAAAGCAAAGCATTCATGCTACATCCATGCTGGCTAAATATACTGTCTATGCTTGCTAGCTGTCCATTCAAACGAAGTACACTGGATATAAATTCCACAAACAAGCGAAAACCTACCAGTTTCACCCACTGTCTCTGCCACCTCCCCCCATGCCTGGCTCCTCCGGTTTGTATCCCTGTATGTAAAGAGGGACTGGTCATAGAGTACCGGGTGATTCCCTACCGCCACGATAATTTTCTCCATTTGTTGACAATATTTAAAAAAATATATTTTTAAAAAAATATTTTAAAAAAAAGTTTATTTTCTAATGCTCGCCACTGGGCAGCAGACTGTGTTAGAGTTTTACTCGCTACAGGGTGTACTTTGAGGGTTTTTGACTCTGCAGACCGTTTACATGCAGAAAAACCTTCATAACACACAAGCGGACAGGTAATAACCGGAAAAGCATGACATGGGCCCTTTAACAAATATACCACCTCAGTTTACTTTATGTGCTAATTAAAATGTAATTGCAGTGCAGGCAGAATCAAGATAATAACAATAGGCCTACTTAAAGGTGGGGAAGGTAAGCAATTTCAGAAACCGGCTCGAGATACACTTTTTGTTATATTCCATGGAATATTCTTAATATCCCGATAGCAATGAATATCTGAAGTGCTTTGACAAAAAATCCATTACAAAAATTCATCTGTGGAAACGTTTAGCCGGCCCGGCTAAACGGATTGGATTGCCGCCCTGTCTGTCAGCCTTCCATCTCGTGCATGCACAAATGTATCTTGTGCCCTCATTGGGCGTGCAGTCATTGGGCGTGCCGTCATTGGGCGTGCCGTCATTGGGCGTACCGTCATTGGGCGTGCATTGCAGCAGTACTTCAATGACTCGCCAGCAACAGGCGGCCACTTTCACCAGTCTGCTGACGTCATGTGCGCGTTCATGTGGGTTGGAGGAGGGGCTCTGTAAGGAAGTCTGAAGGAAGGGGCGGATTCTTTTCGGCTGTGTACTTTCAAATTTTAGTGCACTCGAGCCGGTTTCTGAAACTTACCTACCCCACCTTTAATAAAACAAGGCCTTTATAGAATATCATGACATTTTTGAGGGAAAATACATTTTTGCCACCAGTTTAAGGATAAGTCTTTGGAAGACTGCACTTTTTAAATGCCATTTAAGGGCGCTTAAAGTTGTTTTTTATGACATTATCTGATACAGAAAATGCTAATTAAATGATTTGACCTGATTCCATTTGAATAGTTTTTAAAAGTGACACAAGACAGTGAGATTTATCATCACATCACATGTTTTTACCAGCCGTCACAAAGATGCTGGTATTGTTTTTACCCTGAGTGTTTGTCAGCATGGCAGAATGTGGCCCTAGACCTCTGACCCAGAAAGTGACACAGAGGGGGTTTCGAATCCTTTGCCAGCTGTCTAAATCATGTCCATCTGTCAGTGGACAGATTTTGTCTCTAAAAAAATCCTATTTTATCTCGATAGTGCTACTAAAAAACTATAATAGACTGTAAGACATAAAAACACTAAAAGAACAAAAGTGTCTGTGTTTTATAAGGTATGAATCATTATTTGATTTTAAAAGAAAAGCAGCAAACAGAAAAGTATTCAGCTTTGATGGTTAATTGGCACAGGTTCGCAGTTTTCCGGGAGTATGCTTCAGAATTATGGAGCATCAAAACTGAACAGTAAAGCAGAACAAAAATCAGACTGAATCTCTGAATCAGCGGCAGCAGCCTGATTTTTAAGTGAGACCAGTAAAGGACACTGGTCCAGTGGTCCAGTGATCGAGTCTTCTGAAGATAAATGCATGGACAAGTTTTACATTTACTGCTTTGACATGTAACTTTTAATCATACTCATAATCTTATGGTGACCTTGTAATTTTCCTAAGGAGGCTGTTGAAATTGAGCCATGATTTCTGTCCAAAAACAACAACCTTGAGTCAGCCATTGCTTAACTGAAGACACTTATACACATACAACAATGATTTGTGTAATGCACTTACTCGGTGTCCCTTAGTGAGATGGTGTATGGTTGATGTATTATTCCTGCTCTCCACAAGGTCAACCTTTGGAACTTGAACAAAATTGCTTTTATCTACTCCCACCCTTACGACAAATCATCAAATGTGCACACCCAAGGCGATACACAATTTAAATGACACTATTCTAAAGTGTAATGGAAATGGGTATCATTTAAACAGATGTGTTGCCTTAAGTCTTAGCTTTGCGGTCCTCCTGCTGCGTTGTTGTTTTAAGAAGATTTGGAACGTATTGTGGGCTAAATGTTCTTCCTTTCCCCTGTAGATATCTCTGCTGGATGGCCCAGGTCGCTTTCTGAGAAGCAGGGGAAAAATGTTGCACAGACGCCTCTCTCATCCTCTACCCGGCCTTCTTCCCCTCAAACACACAAGGACCCTTCTGAGGTAATCCAAACCACATGACTCTATTGTTCTTCTCCTTGTTCTTTACGCTAATTTTACTTCACATAGTGGCAACATAATTCTAAACTCTCTGAGCAGTTCTCAAAATACACATTTTCTCTCAACACTATATGATTTTCTTGTTGTTTGACCCAGTGATGGGTGGACTTTGGTTTGCTGACCAAATGATATTACATTGCTTTTCTTAAGCGTTGTATTACACTAAAGCACTTTTTTCGATGTGAAAATATTGTATCTAGCCATCAGAACGTTTGTTAACAGGGGTCCTGGCAAATAGGCCTTTTCAAGCCCCACCTGTTCCTCATCGCCAAGCTTAAAATTGCCAAATGTATCGTTCTATAACAGGGGTCTCCAACCTTTTTTAGTATGAGAGCTACTTTAAAAAAATAAAACAAGTCGTTAGCTACTTTTACTCCTCTTTTTTTTTCTTTTTTGCAGTGTATATATTTAGCACATTTTAACATTATGATATGCTTACCTTTAACCTTTGTGTGCTATTTGGGTCTATGGGCCCTGTTTTCAGTGTTTACTAAAAGAAAATGTAGGCAATTTAATCATTTTAACAGTCCACTACCGCCTGTGAGGACCCAGGTTCGATTCCGGCCTGAGGTCCAAAACATTTATTAAAAAAAATAAAATAATAATCTCCCGTTCATCGCGTTCATCGCGTCCATTCGCGACCCACCTATCACATCTCTAGACTCACAAGTATGGATTTGAAAGGGGAATTTCGGGGGTGCGAAAAGTCGCTAATAGAAATGTACAATGATGGATTTTTTAAGCGTCTGGAGAGTAACGATTTACTGCCATTTTGGCTAAACTTATTATTCCGGCTTTGATCAGTCTGAGGTGAGGCTTACGGTACGTCCACACAGCAGCTTTTCAAAAATCTTGAAAATCTTGGAGCTGGGCGTGTCTGAAGGCTTGGAGATTTTTTGCGAGCAATGCGACCAACAACCAATCACATGAATCTCCCGCCCCCGACATACAAAGCAAAAAACCCCGGGGATTTTATGCGAGCAATATATATATATATAAACTCCCCAAACAGGCGAAAACCTACCAGTTTCACCCACTGTCTCTGCCACCTCCCTCCATGCCTGGTTCCTCCGGTTTGTATCCCGTTAATAGTTCTGGTCGTAAAGAACCGGGTGATTTGCTACCGTAATTTCTCGTTTGGAATATGAGGAATTGAACTGCGGTCTGGTTCTCCCTGCTTACACGCGGTTTGATTGGCTAGCACTTCTACTGTCAGATTTGCATAAACGTGTTTGATTGGCTGGCGCTTCCAGCTCAGCTTCAAAAGTTGAACATTGCTCAACTTTTGAATCCTGGAAATCCTGGAAATCTTCGCTTCGCTCCCCCACAATGCAGTTCGGCGAAAAGCGAGGCAAAGTGACGTCATCCCCATTCAAAGTCAATGGGCAGAGAAGCGTTGGAAGCGGTGGAAGATTCATCTAAAGCTGCTGTGTGGACGTACCGTTAGGCACTCTGAAGGGAGAAATCGTCCGCGGCCAGAATGCAGGAACTTACATAGCAGCCCAGATTTTACGGCCCCTTTGAAAATGAATCGGCTGCGGGCGGGATTGTAAGCAGACTCACTCCGCTAGCAAGTCCCTATTTATCCTTATTTCGGCCAGAAATGTTACATCCAAACAGATTCCTAACCCCAGTAAAATGGTTTGGAGGCAGAATCTCAGAGGCAAATTCTCGGAGTTAGATCAATTGATGGAATAGCAGGAAACCATGCCAAAACTGTTAATCAGATCGTGGACTGGCGGGCGGGATGTTAATGGGTCTGTTATATAAAGCAATTGGCGTAAAGACTGATTTTATGGTGATGTGAATTTGTTTTTACGCCTGAAATGCTGTCACTGTCGTTTGGCTGAGGCGAGTGGTTCAATAAAAAGTGCCACGAGTAAAGGTGATAATTGGCATCCTTTCATCTGATAAGGTTCAATGGCTGAGATATTTTTCCATCGGTGATTACAGTTGCTGATAGGGTCGAATAGTGTAAAGGAGCTAGTGAAGAGAAAGGGCCATCCTCTCTGCTTTTCTGTGTTGAGTGAGACAATGATGGCCGCATAGTGCTTCATTTCTATTGAATAACAGTGCTTTTTTTCTGTGGACTGTCTCCCTTTGATCAAGCACATGTGTATCTTTAAATGATAAACGGGGGCAGCAGTGTGTGGGGTCTTTTGTTTTGTTTTGTGATATGTGTGATCAAGGCAGTGTTCAGGGAAATGTAATGCATTGGAGTCTTTTTCATTGTTGCTGTCAATGATAATGAAAAGCCCTTCAGGATCTGTTACAGTTGATATTTGGGAGTATGGTGGTTTTTTGCATAGTTTGATGGAAACATGGCGTTTTTTTATGTTAGTAGTGTGGTAGGTCTGGCCAATGCATCTGGCATCAACAATTACTTCATATGAGAAGTGAGGGCAAACAAATGTCTACTGCCACTTTAAATCTATAAATGTTGTGTGGATCTAAAAGTGTTTAATTAGATTTCCCCATGGTCCTTTGTGTGTTGCCACAGTCTGAGCAGAGTGACAGCTGCTTCCTTTCTCTGGACCGCCCTCACCATCTCGGAGGCCTTCATCTCGCTCAATCATTTATATACTGATCAAATTAGACTTGGTGCCATCATACTGATACGCTCAGACATCATCATCATTTATAAATTGTCAAAAGTGTTGACATTCATTATATAGGATTTGGGGAGTAACAGATTACATGTATCAGGATGATCAGGATCAGATTACTGTTACATTCTAAAAATAAGGGATTACTAGCAGGATGTATTAATAAAAAACAAAAAAGAGCATATAGTGTTGTTGCAAAAGGATCAGATGTTATCTCTTCTCTGTAAACTGTAATGTACTGTAGGCTAATACTTTAAAGGTCCCGTGTCATGGCCATTTCTACTGATCATAATTCCATTGTTGAGGTCCACTAGAATAGATTTATATTGTGCAATTTTCCAAATTCACATTGGACTCATACAGCATCTCTGTGTAGCATGTGTATTCACTCTCTGTCCTACACGGCTTGTTGGAGCTCCTGCCCCCCCCCTCCCTGTGAGCCCAGTGGCCGTCTGCGAGACAGCGAGACACAGCTAAACCCAGCCCGAAACACACACACACACCCACAGCCTGGCTGGGAGTTTGTGTGTGCTCAGGCTGAGTTCCGCTGTGTCTCGCTGTCTCGCCGACCCCACACCAGTGAGCCAGCTCACTGTCCGCTCCTCGCAGCAGCGAGTGTGTGTGCGTGAGGAAGTCTGTGGATTGGTCCAAACGTAACGGCTCCCCGGACGTAACGTAACTATACCCAAATACGTCACTATACCCAAGAAGTAAACAATGGAAAAAGAGAAATCTCCAACGAGGCGTTCTGGAGCAGCATAGACAGGTCTTTTCTGTGTTAGAGTTTTACTCGCTACAGGGTGCACTTTGAGGGTTTGTGACCGTTTACATGCATAAAAAGATACATAACACACAAGGGGACGGGTAATAACGAGGGGTTACGCATGGTAACCCTTGTCATATAAACACAGGTGGAGCCCTCTACTGGACTCTATGGGTACTCCCCTTGATCATATCATGCAAGCATTCATCCACTGAGACTTCTATAGACGTAGCCGGCCCCGGGGCGGGCCTACCTGAATGCGTGTGCATCTCACCGCATAAAAGGAGGCCTCGCTTCCTTACTGTCCTCCACTTCTCTTCAGCGAGCAGCATAGGACAGACAGGGCCCCCGAGTAGAGGGCTCCACCTGTGTTTATATAACGAGGGGTTACCATACGTAACCCCTCGTTATATCTCCCACAGGCTCCGCCCTCTACTGGACTCTATAGAGTGGCGAAGTCCCTCCCCTTCCGGGGTGCCTCCATGGGACCTTATTTCGGAAAAATCATGTATTGAAGTCAATGGAGAGAGAAAGATTATCTTTCGATCCCGTTTGAATTGTGCAACGAATTACACATATGATGTTTGTCAATTTAAAAGATAATTTTGCAAGTCAAAAAAAATAAAATGCTGCCTGGATAGACTGAATAACGCTGTCAGACAATCCACCCTGTCTCAGCCTGTCCCTCTCAGGAGCCAAGCCTGGAGAGGTTGGCCCAGAGTGGGTAACGCCCCGATTGCACCTGCCTCCTGAGACATCACCCCCCAGAACTGGGGACGCGCCCAAGGCTGGCCCACCTTCATATGTGTCATCTCTGAGTACCACGGCGCCCTGACGCGATCCGGCGCTACTAGGATGATTGACAGACGTTCCCGCCTCACCCTCCCCAGGAGAAGGAGACGCAGCGGTGGAAAGACGTAGAGCAGCTTTCCCCCAAGGGCGGGTCGTCACTCAGAGCCATGGAGAACCACAGGGCACAGTGGCTGTTGCGCTGGCTGGCGAACAGATCCACCTCTGCTGTCCCGAACCGGGCCCAGATCCGCTTCACCACCTTCGGATGAAGCGCCCACTCGCCTGGCAGGGGTCCGCCCCTCGACATGAGGTCGGCCCCCCTGTTCTCCAGACCCGGAATGTGGAGGGCTCTCAGAGATAACACCACCTCTGAAGCCCATAACCACAGCCTCTCCGCTGTGGTCAACAAGGCGGCGGATCGAACTCCGCCCTGCCTGTTGATATAAGCCACTGTGGTGCTGTTGTCGCTCCTGACCATTACATGTCTCCCGCGAATTAAGGGTTTGAAATGCTGGGGGACCAACACTACTGCCCGTAGCTCATTTATATATTTATTTATTTACTTATTTTTATTTTTTTGACAGGGACAGTGCACATTGATTGACATTTCTGTAAATCTGAGTTAGCCAACAGGCTATTTTTCGTCTGTAGTCCCTTGACAGATGTTGAAAGTGATCCTAAAAACAAAAATTCACTTCAAATAACTGGTAAATACAATCAGTAAAACAACATTCAACAGAGATGCTTATATTATGATAAAAGCATATATAAAAACATAAAAACAAAACTAAAATACATATTCACAAAGCAGACAGATAGCAACAGGTCAAGGCACATGTACAAACAGAGCGTTGCAAAGTACAGAGTGTGTCAGTGTTGACAGAGCTGACTTTCCACTAACCATGTTTTTAAGTTAGATTTAAATAAACCGCAGGTGTTTTGTTGTCCAATCTTTACTGGGATTGAGTTCCACTGAGCACTGTGCAGCTTTAAAATAAAAAGAAGATTGGCTGAATGAACTCTTCCTTAATGGAACAACGCAGTCTCCTCTTGTTGCAGCTCTTGTTGCCCTAGTTACAGGTGTGCGTATGGTGATAAAATGTCTGAGCGGAGGTGAGGTCAAACCAGCGTCCACCTATAGCTCTCCTCAGGCAGGTCCCTCCCCATCCTGTTCCGGATGCGTCCGTGAACACTGTGATGTAGGAGGTCACCCGTCCCAGTGGAGACCCCCTCCGGAGGTGATCCGGGGACCCCAGAACCGGAGGTTGCCCTCCTCTGAGGGGGGGTGATCACCAGACGCCGTTTGTGCCTCTTGGGATCGAAACGCAGGCTGGAGAACCACCTCTGCAGGCGGCGCATATGCAGTAACCCGAGCGGGACCACAACGTGAGCAGCCACCATGAGACCCAGAGTCTGCATGATAGTCAAAGCTGTCACTGTTGCCCTCCTGTCGCAGTCTGCAAACTGCCCGAAGCAAGGATGCCTGTCTGCTCTCTGACAGGGTGGCGCGTAGCCTGCCTGCATCGAGCACCACTCCCAAATACAACGCCTGTTGGTGAGGTACGGGGGTGCTCTTCTTCCAAATGATCGCAAAGCCCAACTTGGTTAGGTGTAGGATCAATTGGGCTGTGCAAAATATTGCCCGTTCCCTGGACCTGGCCATGACTATGAGGTCGTCCAGATAAAAGAAAACTCTCATGCCACGGGCGCGCAGTGGCTGGAGCGCTGTGGCCACACATTTGTTGAACGTGCGTGGGGACAGGGAGTAGCCGAACGGTAGTCTGTTGTACTCGGAGGCTACACCCTGGAAGGCAAAAGGCAAATACTTTCTACGTTTCGGAGCAATCTCGACATGAAAGTAAGCGTCCTTCAGGTCGATGGTTGTGAACCAATCCCTGTTTTATAGTTAACATCTGGAATTTTCTGCGTGCAATGTGGAGATTCAAGCTGCGAAGATCCAGAACGGGCCTGAATTCGCCTGTCTTCTTGGGAACCAGGAAGTACAGGGAATAGTGCCCCTCCTCTCTCTGTCTTGAGTGTGCACGGCAGACACTGCCTGTTTTTGCACCAGGGCCTGAACCTCTGCCGAGAGGAAACCTATCTCCCCTCGGGATGACACACAGCTGTGCTTCCATTCCCCATAACACTGCGTTAGGTGATGTGCAATCAGCTGTGTGGCCCCAGCGAAAAAGCTGTGGTACTCTCTGTTGACCCGTCCCGCCGCAAAACTCCCCGCGAAGGGAAGCTCTGCCCATGGGGGGTCGACACAGAAAGGGCCTCCTCCCAGGAGAGCTGCCATGCATTCACCCAAGCAGTGAAATGCATCAAGCGTAATGTTTACACTCTGCGTTATGTGTTTCCTAACCCTGCTACGCCGGCCATAATGTCCCTGTACCCGCAGAGCGCGGTTTATCACTCTCATCCGCGCATGCCCACTAGCTGCCTCCTTTACTGGAGTTACAACCGGGGCAGCGAGTGGGGAATCTGTACGGTCAACATTATGTGGCTGTGTGGAAAGAAAAGACACTCGGACTGGGATACAAGCAATCTCTTTTATTTGTATTAAAAGACGATCGCGTCAACACAGTGAGGTCAAATAGGGAGGAGGCGGGATTCGCCCGTGCGTCCAGGCGTTGCAGGCCGGAAGCGGGCCCAGGTTTGCCTGCCACCTGGTCGGACCCCAGGCACTCGATACAGCGGTGGTGGAGGTCCGCGCCTGCAATAACTCCCAGGCACGAAGGGCAGGGTCGTTGCTCCAGTAATGGTGAGCCCATTTTCTTTTTCTCTTTCCGTCTCTCTTCACTCAGTTGTTTTCTTGCTTGCTGAAGAGAAAGGGATGACAGTCAGGAGGCGAGGCCTCCTTTTATGCGGTGAGATGCGCGCGCATTTAGGTAGGCCCGCCCCGGGGCCGGCTACATCTATAGGAGTCTCAGTGGATGAATGCTTGCATGATATGATCAAGGGGAGTACCCATAGAGTCCAGTAGAGGGCGGAGCCTGTGATAAATATAACCAGAAAAGCATGACATGGGACCTTTAAGTGTGAATCTGCTTTTTTAATTTAATCCGCGGTTTTCACTTTCTTTGGTTCATTCGTTCTTTTTTTTATTCAGTAAGTGAACCTATAGATTCATAAGGTAGTGTGTGTGTGTGTGTGAGCTTAACTATGTGTATTAAAACGGAACATTTTCTGATTTTATTTCTGCTTTTTTAAACTGTAGTATGTGCTCATGTGTTCCAGTGTTGGTGTATAGGCTACTGTCTGAATATGCTTAATGAAAGGTATCTTTTCCTATAAACAAAATCTCTGAGCAGAGACATTTTTGATAATAAATATCTTGGTTTCTTCTTTCCAGATCAGGTTACTACTGGTAACTAGTAATTATAACCGAATACATCTACCACTCCTCTCATGCAGCTCAGTGAAACAGAGAGGAGTGTCTCTGTGATTTCCTCGTGTGGAGGAGCAGGGCAGTGAAGAAGAGCTGTACACGGCTCTGCCAACACCATTAGCTACGCAGTAAATATCACTTAGAGAGGAGGACAGCGCCATATAACACCTAGATTGTGTGTGTGTGTGTGTGTGTGTGTGTGTGTGTGTGGTGTGTGTGTGTGTGTGTGTGTGTGTGTGTGTGTGTGTGTGTGTGTGTGTGTGTGTGTGTGTGTGTGTGTGTGTGTGTGTGTGTGTGTGTGTGTGTGTGTGTGTGTGTGTGTGTGTGTGTTTGCCTTCTGCTTTTCTCCATCTCTTTTTTTCTCCTCATTTAATTTCTAACACAGTATTTTCTTCAAACAGCAGGGGGCGCCACACAGCACATCCTGTATGTGCAGAGTTCCGTATGGTTGTCCATCTGTTCCTCCTAATATTTCGTTTTTTCTATGAATTCATTTTTACATTATGAAAAATAATATAAAAAGGCTTTATTTGATCTAGATCTCAGCTGAATCTTTGCTGCAGTTTTGAAACCCATGTAATTACATTTTGTAGCACAATTTATCACAGGCAACTGCTGGCTCCACCACATTATGTTGTTTAATTCTGGTCCCCATATCAGATCTTGTAAGACAAGGAAACGGCTGATTATCATTTTGAAAATGATTTAACAGGACGTTATTTATATAGACCATTATCACAAATTACATTTGTCTCAGGTTTTTTTTTACAGTGTACATTAAACAACACCCTCTATCCCTAGACCAGGGGTGTCGAACTCAATTTCATCACGGGCCACATTCGCATTATGGTTGCACTCAAAGGGCCGGTTGTAACTTTAAGACTATATAAAAATACATATATAAATATATACAGTATATATATAATAATGTATTATATGACATCATTGCCTCTGCATTGGATTATTATCGGATAGGGTAATCACTTCATAATGAACTAGGTCTGAAAGCAGAAGGCTAGGGCAAATCATTTGTAAGTCTCTTCTGTGAGAATGTCACAAAATGATTTAAAAAGAAAAGCAAAAAAAAAGAAAAAAAGTGACATTTTGAAAAAAAAAGTAATATTTTGAAAAAAAGTCAAATCTGAGAAAAAAAGCATATTTAGAAGAAAAAAAGTCACATTCTGAGAAAAAAGTCTGAGATGCATTGTGCTCCATGTATGGGCAATGTGCTTCTGTAAAACATATATTCTTTGCAAGCTCTTGTGGGGCCACATAAAATGAAGTCACGGCCCGGATTTGGCCCCCGGGCCTTAAGTTTGACACCCCTGCCCTAGACCCTCACAGTAACAAGGACAAATTCTTCAAGACACCCCATGATTAATAAAAAAAAAGACATACATCATATACTGGTACTTTTAATCGTACTAAGGTCCATTTTGGCTTCCTGTGCCACTCAGCAACTTTCTTGGGATTTAACGGGGTCCCGCCTCCAACTCTGTATCCAGTTCTCTTCATACATCCATGCAGGCAATTCATGGTTAAACATCCACCCTATAATTAAGTGAGACAGTTCGGCTCAAACTTGGGGAATAGTTGGTATGCAGTGGAACTGACAATTGTTTTCTTTTTTTTCAAGATTTGTATTACATTTTATACATAAATGCAGAACAAACATATACAGGCAGCAGCAGCAGACCCTTTACCCTGGCGATCATAATTGCAAAGGCCACAGTCTCTGTCATGAGTTTAAGCCATTCTGTAAACTGTGGGCTCTTCCAGTTGTGCAGGATAAGAGTAACCTCCATGGAGTATATGTGCCAATTGTAGTGCTTGTAACCACTTGTGAAAGATTGCCCTGATAATATTCAATGTTCAATATTATCTGCAGCACTAATTGTTAGGAATCGTGGAAAAAGGTAGGACCCAAATGCAGACTACAAAAAGGTAAAGGTTATAAACAATAGCGAGCTTTATTTAAAAGCTGAAAAAACACAAAAACATGGCATGAAAAACACAGGTAGCACAAAAACACAAAACTGACCGTGACCAACAAGGAGGGAGACAGGAGAGACTAACAAGAAGCGTGAGGGAGGACAAACAAACAATGAACTGACAGGGGAACACAGGAAGAGACTAAATACAGGGAGGGGTAATCACGAGACAAGAAACACAAGGGCAGGGGAGGCAGAAACACAAGGGCCACAGGTGAACACAATTAGACAATCAGACACACCAGGGAAACTAACGACAGGATAACAAGACACAGGTGGGAACAGAACAGCAAAAATAACACCCAAAACAAGACAGACTAAACTAAAAGTGTGACATGACATTAGGATTGTGACACTAATAAGCCTGGCACCTACAATAAAACCTGTTAAAGTCAGTCTAAGTTCTGCTTTAGTAAGGCCTGGTGGCACAAGAGATTTGTCCCCCAGCAAACAGAACCGTGGCGATTCTGGTAGAGGTTTTCTGAGCCACCCTGCAAGGTTTTTTAACCCTTGGGCAATCCCATAGCATAGACAGAGCATGAAGAAATGTGCCCATTTCTCTATTACATTTCCAACGTTTCTTTTCCTGAGTTAAGCCCATTTTAAACAATTTCAGGGGTGTAAAATAATATCTATGCACAATTTTATAATGGAAAAACTTGCTTCTCGTATCCCTTGTAGCCCAACCTACATTCAAGACTATATCCTGCAATACAGTAGATCCTCCCTAATCTCACTACCAAGATCTTTTTGCCATATCTTTCTCAGGGCTTCACATAGTCTACTTTGAATATGTGACATTTTTCTATAGAATAGTGAGGCAGAGTGTAGAGTATGGGGAGAATTTAGAAACTCTTAAATCTTATTCTCTTCTTCCTCATCCCTTGTCAGTGCAAATTCCAAACCAACGCTGCTCCTCAGCTGTAGATATTTCCAGAAATCCCCTTTATCAGTCAAGTTAAATTGTTTCTTAAGGTCCTCAAATGACATAAACAAGCGGTCTCTGTAGAGATCATTCACACAACAAGTCCTCCAACTCATACGACCAAATGGGCCGATTGTTCAGGCCCTTATTACGACCAAATATGTCGTTTGTTCAAGCGGTTTCTCAAACGTACCTACCGTAAGTTTGAGAAACCGGCTCGAGATCGCTAGAATTTGAAAATACACAACCGGAGAAAATCTACCACTTCCTTACAGAGCCCCTCCTCCAACACACACGAACGCGCACATGACCAATGAGGACACGAGATAAGTTTGTGCCCCGATGGAACAATAGAGAGGCGAAGTCACGCCCATCTACTTCCGGCCCATGGGACCCCGGAAGCGAAAAATTAACATTGAATTCAATGGAGAGAGAAAACGTATCTTTTGATCCCGTTTGAATTGTGCCACGAACTACACATATGATGTTTCTCAATCTTAAACAATAAGTTCCATATCAAAAAAGTCACATTTTGTCGTAAAACTGTTGAAATATAAGACTATGAAAAATACGCGACTACAAAGACTACAAATCCCAAATCCCATTCTGGCTCGCGTAAGTGATGTCACAGGCGATAATGCTCCAAGTGGTTGCGACTCGTAATTAAAGCGAAGAAGAAGATCTCATAACCGATTTATTCCCTCCAATAAATAAGAGATTGCTAAAAATAAATGCACTTTTACAAGATGCATGTGTGCTTTGTACCAGGTTGTAATCACATAAGTGATCAAACCACTTGCTCGCTCTATCGCTTCCCGTCTGATGAAAGGACCAGGAGTCGCCGGATTCAGACATATCAGGTAATACACATGTTGTGCATGGAACATATAGTCAAGTTAGCTACCTAGCTAGTAGCGACGAGTAGCGAGCACGTTAGTTAGCATTACATTACTTAGCCTTGTCATTTTTAGTAGCCTTACCATGAAGTTATTATTTTATTACATGAAGTAAGAGTAAGAGTAGATGGTAAGTATTTCGTGAAACATTTGAAGAGTAGCCTATACTGCGCCATCCACCGGGTGCTAGGAAGCAGTCAGGGAGAGTCGAAGGCAGGCAGGGAGCTTTGCATGACAGATTCTTCTGGACGTGTTTCATTGTGATGACAGTAAGGGTGAGTCAATCTGTTTGTTGGAAAGACAGTAGTTGAGTGATTACTGAGAGAAAATGATTAGAAGAGGTAATTATTCAAAGTGTTACTGTTGTGTTACTTTAAAGTGTTGTTACTGACCTTTTTCTCTTTTGTTTCCGTTCCCTCACCTGTAACTGCTGAGACCCTGAGGAACATGCACACTGACCTGCCCTGGCAACCTGATTTCCACTGTACGTAATAGTATTTGGTTATGGTATATTATTTATATACATCAAAGGCACAATGCACCCCCCAGAGACACATGTATTGAGTGTGATATTGTGCATAGGTCAAGTGAAATCATCTTTACACACTAGAAAACTGTAGGAGCGGCAACTTGTTTTGAAATTGTATTTTTAATATACGAAAATGAAGTTGATCTGTTTCTTTATTCTTCTCTCTTCCCAGCTCCATCCATCACCGTGCTCTGTTCCTGCAGGTCCTGCTTGCTAATCAATGCTCATATGTTTTCACACAATTACAAATAAAGTCAATGTATTGTATGACATGAAGTTGTGCTTCATTCGGAGTCAATAATACATTCATTCTGCCTTCATCCATTCTGCCTTCAACTGCACAATGACTGTGGACTGCACCGACATCCATGCAGCTGCCCCCCCAGTAAGATGAACCAAGCAAAGAGGGTCACCATCATGCCTAAGGACATCCAGCTGGCCCGCTGCATCCGCGGAGAGAGGGCTTAGACTGACCTGAGACCAGCACACCCAAACACAACGGCTCTTTTAAGAGCCACCTACAGTTTCAAAGAGTTGCAATCCTACGTTATTATAATTATTAAACTGGTTCATGTGTCACTTAGTTTACTGAACCGTGATGAATGAAAGAAATTAGTGAGGTAGTGGTTTAAAGAAGTTACAAAGACATTAATATATGAGTGACAGGTCAGTGTAAACACAAGCTTCTGTCAATTATGGATCATTCAAACTATATACAAATAATATGTAATAAAGTTCTAAAACAAGTATTCGGTATATTCCTTGATAGCTTTTGGAGAAGGTTGTTTTTAAGTTTACTAAAAATCTATCGTTTCAACTGTTTCACTTTATAAAAAGGAACAGGTGAGTAGAGCATCATTGAGTTTCTTATTCTGTCAGTAAATTATCCAGATGAAATGTTTATCATTATTTTAGTCAACCCTAAACAAATTGATTGTACCTTTTTAATAATGACCTTACATGGTCGGCAAAGTTAAATTAACTTCAATCAAATCTGTTCTGAGAAAAAACTAATAAATGTTTAAAGATAGGAACTTGCCATCCCACTGAAAAACAGTCCGTAGAGATTTAAAGGCGTAGTTGTAGTTCAGTCCAACGTTTCATTTGGATTCATTTCTCCAACAGTCAACTATTTTCATAAAGAATATATATATTTTTCAAAGTCAACTTTATTGTCAATCTTACTCAGTTTGTGTTTATAGACAGAGAGATCAAAAAGACGTTTCCAACAATCCCAAATACGAAAAATTAAATTATACAATTTACAGATATGTAATGTATACAAATATATATATATCCTATATACAACATCATGTATAATGATGGTGTATGATGTAGAAGGAAGTGTGGTAGATAACAAGTAAATATAGAGTTACATACAGATCCATGTTACAGCAAAAGATGGAATAACTAAGAAGCACGCAGTATAATAATAATTACATGCAACAATGAAATAACTGCTCAGCGTCTCCACCACAATCCCAATCTGCTGTGTCCTGTTTTCCTCCCCTCTGCATAACACCCCATCACACATACGGAACACAACGCAGAGTCTGAGGGTGTTAAGAGTATGTTTATTTAAATGTCCTCCTCTCTACTGGCCAACACAGGGAGCATATGCTGGGTGTAGAATTGTTCCAGGAGGAGGAGATTTCCATGCCATGCAGGGTCTTTGGGGATGAGGATGATGATCGCCTCCTTCGTGGTCCACACAACAAAGTAGCAGACTCCGGTCTGTGATGTGCAGCTGCCCTTGGACCTGGTGCCAGTATGGGTGATACAGTATATGACCCACCCTCCTCACGGAGACAGAAGGATGGTAACTGGGCTGCCTCCGCGATGGTCATGTTCATGTCACCAAAATCCTTGAATCTACACACAGCAAATAAACTCAAATGACACAACGAGATGTAAAAGGAGATCACACATACAGTATAGACTATATAAAACTGTCCGCTTCAATCTGAAGAGCAACTAAAACAAAACACGGGAGTGTACCTTGTTAGCTAATGTTAGCTAGCTGACATTAACGTTACACATTGCACTCATATTACTCACCGAAACCTTGTAAAGCCGGTCCCGCTGCTCTTACAGAACCGACTAACTCCCCTTTCGTGTATGTACAGCTCTCAACGTGTCCAGACTTGTAGTCACCTCGTTTTATACTTTTATTCTCATTCTGAAAGAAACAGGTGAAACGTGCTAACGTGACGGCCGTCTTTGTGATGGTGACGCGTATTGTGCGAGACGAGAGACCTGTAGTTCACTCAGCGGTTTCACACAAAAAAATGTGTAACTTCACAGTTTTACGACACATTTTTATTTTTTTGACTTGCAAAATATTCTTTTAAATTGACAAACATCATATGTGTCATTCGTGGCACAATTCAAACGGGATCAAAAGATAACCTTTCTCTCTCCATTGACTTCAATGTATAATTTTACGCTTCCGGGGTCCCATGGAGGCTCCCGGAAAGGGAGGGACTTCGCCTCTCTATAGAGTCTGTCTGCAGACCGCAGCAAGGAGGCGTTTCCTATAGGGGCGTTTCCTATAGGGGCGTTTCCTATAGTGAACGACGGGAGCCGGCTCTCGCCCGCGAACGAGACGTTTTTTGTTTTGTTTTTGCGGAGGGATCTAGATCGGCATGAAGGCACATTATGCAATGTGCAATGTGGACATTATCCCGCTTATTACACATGGCCACATTCTCAACAAAGTAACGACATGACTCCCAATAATAATTGAAATGCTTTTATGGATTTAGAAAAAGATTTTATTGATTTAAAAAATAGTTTTCTGTATTGATTTAAATTGACATGCATCCGCTAAGAAAAGTAGTCCGTTGTTACTGTTTGAACTAACGTAACAACGGCAGGAACTGCTTCTATAGTGTTTTTGAGGAGCTTTTTGATTACAGATTTGAAAACATCGTTGCTTGCTTTAAAAGTAGCACAATTCATTATGTCAAACCTTGAAAGATATCCCTGCCCTAATGCCCTATGTCTGGACCGCTGCGTAAAAAGGAGGGTTTCTGATTACTTCTCTTCCTACTTTTTGTCCCCCTCTTCTCCCCGCTGCAGCCTAGCAGTTGATCTTAAAGCAGTGGCACGCTCCCCTCTCCTGCAGGGAGAAAAACTATATTTATATACTTTATATAGGTTGATACAGTAGCCCCTTTTTTTAAATCGTTTTTATAGGTGTTGCCATCTGTTTTGTGTAGCGTGGTTCTACAAGCAAGTCAATGCATTCATTGGGTGGTATCAGAGAGTTACACGGGTCTGTAAATGCAATGAAAACAATTGGCCACAGCAAATAATTTATATTAAACATGTAATTTTTACTTTTGAATACTTTAGTACAAAGGATGTCTTGAATAATTTAAGTGATATATGTGTACACATATCAATCATTAGTCAAAACAGCGCTACATTTAATTTAATTAAAAGGTATAATATGTGGTAAACTGAAGAGCCCTTTGGGAGCCGAAAGAGCCGGCTCTTCTTGGTGAGCCAAATGATCCGGCTCAGCAAGAAGAGCCGGAATTCCCATCACTAGAACAATAGGCTTGTTTGAGACAAGCAAGACCTGCGCAGACCTGCGCAGTTGCGATCAACGTCTTGCTAGTGCGTTGCATGATGGTTAGTCATTTTGTCCGACTTGCTCTGGAGGCTCGCCCACATGAGACTTTGAAATCTCGCGGGACAAAGACGCCCGCAGCCTTGAGAGCGAGGCGAGGCGAGTTGGCGCACTTGCTCTCCACGAGCTGCGGAAGCGAAATGCTTGATGGGAAACGGCTCGCTGGTATCTCGAGCTGAGCGCTCATTGGTGGTTTTTACCACGTGCTGCTGATTAAACTCTCCAATTGGCTGGCAAAAGTTTGTTGTTGTTTTGTGTCAGTTTTACGTCACCACATCCATTCCCATTTTTCATCATTGTTCCACAATGTTTATCATCATGAAATTAATATCTATATATTTTATACTATACTGCTTACCGTTTTCATACTTTATATATCTTAGCATATTCATACACACTGTTCATACTGCTCACATTACATTACATTACATTACATTACATTTAGCTGACGCTTTTATCCAAAGCGACTTACAATAAGTACATTCGACCAGGAAGACACAACCTTGAGGAAAACAGAATCATATAAGAACATCAGGTTTCAAAGAGCCAATCGTTTCAAGTGCTGCTCAACTGGCTAAGCCAGTCCTTTATTAGTATATAAGTGCTCTGTTAGCAGTTCTTTGTTAGTCATTCTATCGCTCGAAGTGGAGTCGAAAGAGATGAGTTTTCAGTCTGCGCCGGAAGGTGTGTAAGCTTTCTGCGGTCCTGATTTCAATGGGGAGCTCATTCCACCATTTTGGAGCCAGGATAGCAAACCCACGTGTTTTTGCTGATGGGAACTTGGGTCCCCCTCGCAGCGAGGGTGCAGCGAGCCGTTTGGCTGATGCAGAACGTAGAGCACGTGCTGGGGTGTACGGTTTAACCATGTCCTGGATGTAGGAAGGGCCAGATCCATTCGCAGCATGGTACGCTAGTGCCAGTGTCTTGAAGTGGATTCTAGCAGTTACCGGAAGCCAGTGGAGGGAGCGGAGGAGCGGCGTGGTGTGGGAACATTTTGGAAGGTTGAAGACCAGACGAGCCGCTGCATTCTGGATGAGCTGCAGAGGTCGGATGGCACATGCAGGTAGACCAGCCAGGAGGGAGTTGCAGTAGTCTAGGCTCACAGGCTGATATCTAGTGTATTCATACCCCACTGTTTATTCATCATTCAATTAATTCTATATGTTATTCTGTAGATTGTGTACATTACTTTCCACTTCACTGCTTGTTGCACCTGGTTAGAAGCTAAACTGCATTTCGTTCTCTCAGTACCTGTAATATGTGCAATAACAATAAAGTTTCTCTTTAAGTTAAACCAAATCATTAAAATAAAATCTATTGTAATGTAATGATTTGGTTTAACCTTATTTATTGAATACATCATTTAAAATGGCAAGATTAAATCAAATTGCAATCATGTTGTCCACATCATAAAGCTTAAAGTGGCAGCTAAAGAATTAACACAGCAGCAGGTCTGTTCAATTCATGTTCATGAAGCTTCATGTGTGCGGATCTGAAGGGACTGATCATTTGTAGCCTGTCCACCTATCAGTTTTGCAAACATTAAGAGGGAGGAGCATTTCTATTGCATCCACTTCATCTGCAACGAAAAACGCCAACGCAATTTCCGCCATTGCAAACCCAGCCAGTCAAGCCGACTCCGAGTCCGAGCTGTCCGACTTAAGACGAGCTTTTTGACACCTCCCCCGGCTGCGATCGGCTACTCTCGTCTACTTTCGAGGCGAGCCGCAATGTGTCTCAAACAAGCCTAGTGACTTCTTCTGCGAGGATTTATAAAAGCAGCTGGATAAAAAAAGTTAGGAAACGCCCCTATAGGAAACGCCTCCTTGCTGCGGTCTGCAGACAGACCCATCTCCGATGGAAGGCTGACAGGCAGGTAGGCCATCCGATTGGTTGTACTTTTTACAGTATTACGGCTTCTACAGATGACATTTTTTTATGGATTTTTTGTCAAAGCACTTAAGATATTCATTGCTATCGGGATGTTAAGAGCATTCCATGGAATATAACAAAAAGTGTATCTCGAGCGGGTTTCTGAAACTTACCTACCCCACCTTTAAGGTCTTCTTTTGAATAAGAAAACATTGTTGGGGTTATCCACAGATAAATATGAAGTCTGACAAAGTACGTCCAATATATTGCATAGTTTATGTTGGCACTTGACAATCACCTTCCCTGAATTTGACTCAGGTGTAACTAAAGTCTGATTTAAGTGTTGTTTATATTTCACATTAATCAGAATCTGCAAAGTAACTCAAATACATGTAGTGGAGTAAAAATACCAGGTTAACCTCTGAATTGTAGTGGAGTAGAACAAAGTAGTATGCTGCTGTAACAAAAACATTTCCCAACTTGGGATCAATAAAGTATATCTTATTTTAAGATGATCGATGGCTGCCATATTTTCAAAATTTGCCTCAACAGACAGACAGACAGACAGACAGACATAAGACCAGCTGTTAAATAAAGCTCCTCTGACCTTAGGTGTCATATGGGTATATTAATTAACCCATTTATTAATTATATGTTTTCAATTTGATAACACCACTGTGTTTCGTATCCCCTAAACCTCCAGGGTGTACACAGTTTAATACTGGCAACTTCTAATTGTGGGAAATACGAAAACGTCTTATAAAGAGACGTGCCATAGAACATGTTGCGAAACACACAATAGCCAGCATGTGTAGTTCTGGGGAGCCGGGGTCTAGACCCGTCCAATTCCAGTTTTGGAAAGTCTGCCGTGGTACCATTCCATTTCATAGAGCTGCGACGCTCAGCGTGCCACTCCAACATCCAATCACAGGGCTTGAGGACTAATCACGGGGTTTGTAAAGCAAGGCGGATGTTGTAGTCCCAAACGATAGCTGGGGATTCTGGGTAGTGTAGTGTCTTCGAAAATGTGTTTCTCTGAATCGAAGGTTAAAAACACAAACGCATTATACACAATTTAAACCAATCAATATTGTGTAGTTAAAAAGGATAAACTGATGTTGTTTAGTGGATGAGTAATGCAGATATCACTGTGTAATCATTTGAAAGTGAGGGGAATATATCCGGTTTTATTATGAAAACTTCGAGACCGGAAAAACAGTTTTCACCCACGCTAACTTTACATGGAAGCTGCATACACGTTATCCTGGCGAGACGAAGATAGTAATAATAATAATAATAATAATAATAATAATGGGTTCCATTTATAAAGCACTTCATATTTGAATTCAAATCCCGAAGTGCTACAAGTAGTGAGCATGAACAGTATAAATAAACATTACACAACACGGTAGAATTAATTAAAAAAAAGCAATACAAAAATAAAAAATAAATAAAAGGGTGATAAAAATGTCTAGGCAAAGGCTCTTTTGAAGAGATGGGTTTTGAGGACTTTTTTAAAAGCCTCCACGGTCTGTGGTGCTCTCATTTGGTCGGGGAGAGCATTCCACAGGCTGGGAGCAGCCGAGCAGAAGGCCCGGTCTCCCATAGTACGGAGCTTAGTCCTGGGGGGTTTGAGGAAGTTGGAGTTGCTGGAGCTGGTGGTCCGCAAGGAGGTATGGGGGGTGAGGAGTTCCTTGAGGTAGGGAGGGGCAGTTCCATGGACACACTGGTGGGTGAGGACGGAGACCTTGAATTCGATCCTCAGTTCCACGGGTAACCAGTGTAGTGCTTTAAGGATGGGGGTGATGTGATCATATTTGCGCACCCTCATCAGGATCCTAGCAGCGCTGTTCTGAATGTATTGGAGCTTCTGGATGCTTTTGTTAGGGATCCCGATGAGGAGTGCATTGCAGTAGTCCAGCCTGGAGGAGACAAAGGCATGGACCAGCTTTTCGGCATCAGACAGAGTGAGTGTGGGGCGGAGTTTGGCGATATTCCTGAGGTGATAAAAGGAGTTCTTGCACAGCTGTTTAATGTGGGCCTCAAAGGTCAGATGGGCGTCCATTTTAACACCCAGGTTGGTGACTATTGAGGAGAGGGTAATGTCCTGGCCGGAGAAGGTGATGGTGGTGATGGTGGATGACCGAACCTGGTGTGGGGTGCCAACTATAATGGCTTCGGTCTTGGAGCTGTTGAGTTTCAGGAAGTTTTGCTTCATCCACGCCTGTATCTCCTCCAGGCAGGCAGTGAGTGTGGGTGAACGCAGGGCTGCAGAGGAGGTAGGGTTGATCCTGAGGTACAGTTATTATTAGTTAGTTATTATGTTAATAATAACATAAATGTTACACAAATTCACTTTTATTCCGTTAATTTTGTCTTCCAAACAAATCATTCTTCCATCCTCGTCCTTTTGCTCATTAATAATAATGACATTCAAGTTCTTATGCACCAATATAGCCACTCCACGCTTTTTACTACTATATGAACTATGTTATATTTGACCCACCCAGTCCCTTTTCAAGTGAGTCTCTTGTAAAAAGGCTATAGTGCTTGTTGTGATTTTAGGTATCATAAACATTTCTTCCTCTTTATTGGATTTTGTAGCCGGTTTACATTCCAGGACACTATTCTTACTCGCCATCTGAACAGGTGACGTTTATATGCCTCAGATTGAGATGAAAGCTCCCATGGAGGGAGGAAGACAGATGTTGCATTGCTATGAAAAACAAAAAAAGGTGCCGCTTAGCTGCCTGCCAAAAAACAACTTATCAATAACACATAATACTCCTTGTATAGAACCCCTTCAGAACAAAAAACAACATACAAGGCTGCTCTCATTCATGAGAGACCCACCGCAAACCTGGTCCGTGATGCACATTGAAGTGATCACCGACAATTGTTTTCTTAACAGTAGCAATACAATCATTTTGAATTCCATAAAATGAGGGAAGTTGTTGGTTTATTTAGTATGTGGCTGTGTGATAAGAGGGATGATATGTATAGAGGCGGTCATTGTTCCCTTACATTTTTTACAAATGGACGCCATTTATCTGCAGGATAAGAACTCTTAATTTTGATACATTTTGCTGATGACAACACGAGACGCTTAATCACAACATGGTGGAAAATGCTGAAACCAGCTGTTGGAAGTGCTTTTATACAAGCACTGTACTGTACTTACCTTTGTGTTGTGCTATAAGTTTCTTTGCATTTTCAAAATCTCTTTACAAAAAGTGAAATTGAAGAGATTATGGATGATGTTGCATTGCTATGGTGATGGAGGTTCTGTCTAAATGGAAGATAGTAAATTATACGAAGCAGAGCACCCAGTGCAGATCCCTGTGGGACACCCGAGGTGACTGAAACAGTGGGCAGTTTGGAAATGACTAATATGAAGAAATAACACATATTTTAGTTTATTTATAATTATGACAAGAGGTTTATGTGATTTTTTTTTATCACGGCAAGGTGATATAAACTGCTGGTTGCCATGGTAGTGAACATGGAATTAATAGTGCAACCTGAATCCAACTGAACGGAAGGGGGGGGGATTAACAAGAGATTAGAATGGAGTTAACTAAAGTCTCATCATTTTCTTTGATGTCATATCATCCCACTCACCTCACCGCTCACATGTCTACATCCGTTAATGTGTCTTTATAGATGACATGACATGTGGAATCATATAACCTTCTGCCTGTGCCTAAATGCCTTGACTCATCTTCTGTTTATCTGAAATGTATTGTCAATGGCATTTTTCCACGAGGCAATAAAGTAATACAAAATAACTGGTGCAAATAGTTAAGTGTTTGTTTTGCAGCTGATCAGCCTGGGGGAATAAAGACCAGTCATGGGATATAAGGAGGATTAAGAGGAGGTGGTAGATGTTCATAAATACCCACGTGCACACAGGCACATGACCTTTCACTGATACACACACTGTGCACGTACACTACTAGAAGGAGTGGCATTATAAACATACACTTCCACATTTTCACTCAAACACTAACAACTATAACTTATTACTTTCAAATAACAGTTCTAAAGCAATAACAGTTAAAGAATGAGCTTTTATGAAATCTAGTTTTACTTCCTTTATAAATGTATTTATGTTTCAGATTTCAGAAGTTAAAACTCTAAGTGATGGTTTATTGAGAATGCAGAACCTCTGTAGCGTTATGAAGCGGCATAATGACAGAACAAAACCCATGTAATAAACTGAAAAAATTACATATAACAGAGATGTTGAATCAACACATATCTGACTTATTCAAATGACATACTGTCTTTTAAAATTGCTAAACATAGAAGTGTGATTGCACCTGTGAATTCACCAATACCAGGATGACTTGCTTGGCAAAGATACTGAACCCCACATTTTATCCAGATGGCCATATTTGTGTGAGTGTGTCGAAATGTGTGTCTCCCTGAGCAGGTACGATACAATATGATACAGTACGGTAATACTTTATTGTCAGATCAAGTCCACATTTTAGTTTTGCATCACTGCAGCTCTATTTGTATAACATTACAATCACTGAGGAGAATATTTTCAAGACCCTTTAACATACATTTAAACTGGGATTTAATTTGAGAACAGACTGCTGCACTTAATACTTCTACAGCAGGGGGGTCAAACTCAATTTCATCGCGGGCCACATCAGCATTATGGTTGCACTCAAAGGGCCGGTTGTAACTTTAAGACTATATAAAAATACATATATAAATATTAATATCTATAAAATAATGTATTATATGACATTATTGCCTCTGCTTTGGATTATTATCGGATAGGCTAAAAGCTTCATAATTAACTACGTCTGAAAGCAGAAGTCTAGGGCAAATAATTTCAAGTCTCTTCAGTGAGAATGTCACAAAATGATTTTAAAAGAAAAGCCACATTCTGGAGAAAAAAATAAATAAGTGAGATTTTGGGGGAAAACGTGACTTTTAAAAAATAAGTAACATTTTGTAATTCTGAGAAAAAAGGCATATTAAAATTTAAAACAAAAAAAATTCAGAGAAAAATGTCAGATGCATTGTGGGACATGTAGTTTATGGGCAACGTGCTCCTGTAAAGCGGCATGTAACCATAATAAACTGATTATATTCTTTGCAAGCTCTTGTGGGCCACATCAAATGAAGTGGCGGGCCGGACTTGGCCCCCGGGCCTTGAGTTTGACACCCCTGTTCTACAGTATAAATGTATTGAATTGCGGGTACGAACAATTCATATTCATATTCACTGTTCAGGACATGGTTGGAAATACAGTTTCTCAAAAGGTTGACCAACAATCTTTGAGCAGATTTGACTTTGAAGTGGTGGACAAACTCTTGTACCATGTAGTATTGCAATACTGTAGAACACTGAAAATCACAGATGTGAAAAAAAGATAAATGTGTCTCCTGGCAACGAAAGACCGAAGGCAGCTGAGAAAATACATCTTTTGTTCTGTCCTTTACAGATATAGCAACACATTCCAGGATAGCAGATGGTTTATCATTACGCTTCAATATTTATATGGAAGGACCTGCTTGTTTTTTAAGTATGGTTATCCATAATGAATCAGATTGTGAGCCAAAAACTATTTCCTTCCACCTTATATGTTGCAGCCCCTGCTTCTGTATGAATGTGTATGAATGGGTGAATGCTGACTTGGGGTCGATAAGACTAAAAGCGCTTTACAGTATAAGTGCAGTTCGTTTACTATTTACCATGGAATACCTTGTTTTTTATGGAATGGATTATTTTTAAAACAACAACACAGTTTGAATATTTTCCAAAGTTACTTCAGTGGAGCACTTAATGCCAATGTTTGAGTTGTATGTCCCCCATTATTTCGAAGAACTGCACAATGCACACAATTTGCAGCCTGGAAGAGTTTACATTGGTGCACGCAGTGAGCAGCTGCTCTGCGCTCAGCAGCCTCCATGCTGGTGATTACACCGGCTGTGGAGTGTAGCCAGGGGTGGATGGAGGTATACGAGGAGGAAGGGGGATGGGACAGTAGCAGGCAGGGGAGGGAACAGACAGGGTGAGGACGGGTTCTGATGTAACGCAGTGTGTTTGTGCAGGGGGCGGGGCTTGTGTAAAGAGAGAGGCTCATGGGGATGGAGAGGATTGCCAGCCTCATGTTAATCTGCCTATCAGAAGTGCAGCAGCAGCAGCAGCAGCAGCAGATCTACGCTCTGCTTCCTCTCTGCCCATGCCCCCTTTTCTTCCTTCCTCCTCTTCTTCTTCTTCTTCTTATCTCAGCTCACTTTCTTTCTTCTCTTCTTCTGTAATGTCTCTCAGCCTTTCCTTACTCTGGTTCTGTCCCCCCTTCCTCCTCGGCTCACTCTGTCACTTCTTGCTTTGGTAGTATTTGGAAGTCAGCGGGTCTTTCCCCTTATCTCTCTGGATGGTGGACATGAAATCCAGCAAAACTCCCAACAAGTCAGCAGGGGTTGCATGCCAGCCCAACAGCGTGAGTTTGAAACCTCTACTGAGTGTGTGTGTGTGTGTGTGTGTGTGTGTGTGTGTGTGTGTGTGTGTGTGTGTGTGTGTGTGTGTGTGTGTGTGTGTGTGTGTGTGTGTGTGTGTTTTTTCTTTGGCTCACAATGGTACCTCCATCTTCCGTAGTGCTCAGTCTTATAACCTTAGAAACTAACTCTTGTTCTTTTGTTTAAAGCATACCCCATGGTTATGGAGTGCTGCAGGAATTAGTCCCATGTGTTGTGTGGTTAGAAGCCTGAAATATGGTTATGGTTAACACAAACTGAATAGATTTTCCTGTTTTGTTGTACGACATAAAATATGTCAGTCAATACTTCACTGGTGAAAGTCCGAAACTTCTATTTGTCATAAAAACTAAAGTTGCTTCACCTCGACACACCAAACGTTAGCCGCATTTAGCTTAGCCGTGGTGATGGGCATCCATGTAATTGTAATGTAGTTTGTTTATTACCTAACGTTAGCTTTTTACTTCCAGCGATTGCATTAATGCTTTAAAATGCATGAAGTGGTGTTAATATGTGGAGATTAATCTGCTCAGTCAAATATGAAGTATCATATTAGCCCTTGCGATGCTAACTTTATAGAAGGGAAATATAAATTCTACAGCAAAAAAAGGTTTAGGTGCGAGCTTTTCCTGTTTCAACACGACAGTGCACAAAGCACGACCCACAGGGAGCATTCCCCATGAATTACAGGGCAAGAAGCGTGGTCATCATTCGATTACCCTGCATTTTAAACCAATTCAACTTGTTAACGAGCTTTATCAATAAGCTGACGGTAGTAGAGTGCTAAAAGGTTGATATTTTGCCCTGCATTGTAGATGTAAAAGCGCTTTGAGGGGTCGCAAAGACTGCATAAGTACTACACATTCAGACAGTGTACGATGTACCATTCATACCAATAATGTGTGCCTCCACCAGCAGGGCCAGAGCAGCAGCCCAGAGACCCTGGACCTCAGCGACGAGACCACCGACACAGAGGACCATGAGGAGGAGGACCTGGGAGTTCTGGATGACCAGCGCAACATCATGCTTCACCTCTTGTCCCAGCTCAAACTGGGCATGGACCTCACACGGGTAAGACTCTGCCTTCACTACCTTTCATTCGGAGTCGCTGCACAGGCGTTCTGACAGAGCTCCACTCTGATCTAGTGTCTGTGAGCAAGACAGCCGAACCAGAATAGTGCTGCTCGGCCATCGAAGAACAACCACAACGAGCATTAGCTTGTTAAAAGTGAAAGAAATAAGTACAATTTAAAGTATTACAGAATGGATTATGCCCCTAATATACTGTAACTCACAAATGATAGTAGTCAGCATTTATGAAACCTTTTTTTCTTTTGCTCTGGCCGTTGTCAACATGTAAAGAAGCATCATTTACAGTGGGGGAAATAAGTATTTGATTCCCAGCTGATTTTGTAAGTTTACCCACTTTAAGTCATTAACAGTATGTCATTTTAATGGTAGGTTTATATAAACAGTGAAAGTAAGAATATCAAAAATAAAATCCAGAATGTACATTATATAAAAGATAAAAACTGATTTGCATTTAAATAAGTATTTGATCCTCTTGCCAAACATGTGTTAGTTGGTGGAGAAACCCTTGTTGGACACAGAGGTCAGACGCTTCTTGTAGCTGGTCTCCAGGTCTGTGCACATCTCAGGAAGGGTTCTGGTCCACTCCTCTCTGAAGATCCTCTCCAAACCCTGAAGGTTTTGAGGCTGATGCTTGGCCTCTTGAAGCTTCAGCTCCCTCCACAGATGTGTTATGAGACTAAGGTCTGGAGACTGGCTAGGCCCCTCCATCACCTCCATGTGCTTCTTCTTTAGCCACTGCTGTGTTGCCTTTGCCTTAGGTTCAGGGTCATTGCCCTGCTGGAAGACCTGCATGACCCATTTTCAGTGTCTGAGGGAAGGAGGCTATCGGTCAAGATTTTACGGTGCATGGCCATCCTCTCCTCGATGCAGGGAAGTGGTCAATCAATCAATCAATGTTTATTTATATAGCCCAATATCACAAATGTTACATTTGTCTCAGTGGTCTTCACAGTGTGTACAGAATATCAGTATGACAATACGACACCCTCTGTCCTTAGACCCTCACATCGTACAAGGAAAAACTTCCAAAGAAAACCCAGTTTAAAGGGAAAAATGGGAGAAACCTCAGGGAGAGCAACAGAGGAGGGATCCCTCTCCCAGGACGGACAGACGTGCAATAGATGCCGTGTGTAAATTGAAAAGATAATACATTTGCAACATAGGTAGTCCAAATGTTTGGAAATGCATGTGTGTATAATAGGAAGATGAATCCACGAGGATATCCATCCAGGACCTATGATCCAGGACCACAGCCACGACTCAAGATCCAGCGCTCGCGATCCAGGACACAGGACCGCAGGATCATCCATGACTCCGGATCCCAGCGTATATAGACACCAAAAAGAAAGACATTTGGGGAAGCTGGGTTAATCGGAACATGAGTGTACACGGGTATAGACAGAGAGAAGGAAGAAGTAAGATGTCCCCCGACAAACTAAGCCTATATCAGCAAAACTAGGGGCTGAATCTAATCAGCCCTAACTATAAGCTTTATCAAAAAGGAAGGTCTTAAGCGCACTCTTAAAAACGGATAGGGTGTCTGCCGCCCGAACACAAACTGGAAGCTGATTCCACAAATGTGGAGCTTGATAAGAAAAGGCTCTGGCTCCCATTGTACTTTTAAAGATTCTAGGAACAACCAACAACCCTGCATTCTTGGAACGCAATGCCCTAGTAGGACAGTAGGGTATAATGAGTTCTTTAAGGTAAGATGGCGCCTGCCCATTAAGGGCTTTGTAGGCGAGAAGAAGAATTTTAAATTCTATCCTGTGTTCTATAGGGAGCCAGTGTAAGGCAGCCAGAACAGGAGTAATGTGGTCCCTTTTCCTAACTCTGGTTAGTACACGAGCCGCAGCATTTTGAATCAGCTGAAGCGACTTGATTGACTTCTTAGTACTCCCTGATAATAAAGAGTTACAATAATCCAGCCTAGAAGTAACAAATGCATGGACTAGTTTCTCTGCATCGTTTTGAGGCAAGATATGCCTGATTTTTGCAATGTTACGTAGATGGAAGTAGGCGGTCCTTGAAATTGATTTTATGTGGGCGTTAAAGGATAAATCCTGATCAAATATAACACCAAGATTCCTTACAGTCTCACTGGAGGCCAAATTAATGCCATCCATAGTTAGTATATCTTTAGATAATTTGTTTCGTAGATTCTTCGGGCCAAGTACAATAACTTCAGTTTTGGTCGTGTTTAACATCAAAAAGTTTAAGGTCATCCACGTTTTTAAGTCCTTAAGGCAGTCTTGAATTTTATTTAGATGATTAATTTCATCAGGCTTGATTGATAAATATAGTTGAGTATCATCCGCATAACAATGAAAGTTTACAGAATGATTCCTTATAATATTGCCTAACGGAAGCATATATAATGTGAACAAAATAGGTCCGAGCACTGAGCCCTGTGGCACTCCATGGCTAACTTTGGTTTGCGTGGAAGATTCATCGTTAACACGTACAAACTGAGAGCGTTCAGATAGATAGGACCTAAACCAGCCTAAAGCAGTTCCCTGTATGCCAACTAAGTGCTCTAGTCTTTGCAATAGGATATCATGGTCGATAGTATCAAATGCAGCACTAAGATCGAGCAAAACAAGAATAGAGACAAGTCCCTTGTCTGAGGCTATTAGAATATCATTTGTGACTTTAACCAGAGCTGTCTCTGTGCTATGATGTGTTCTAAAGCCAGACTGAAAATCTTCAAATAAATCATTGTTTTTTAAGTAATCACACAACTGTTTTGCGACCGCTTTCTCAAGAATTTTTGAGAGGAACGGAAGATTAGAAATAGGTCTATAGTTGGCTAAAACCTCTGGATCGAGGTTGTGCTTTTTAAGAAGCGGTTTTATCACTGCTACTTTGAATGATTGTGGAACATAGCCTGATAATAAAGACATATTCATAATATTTAATAAAGAAGTGCTAATTAATGGAAAAACTTCCTTCAACAGCTTAGTTGGAATTGGGTCTAACATGCACGTTGATGGTCCTGTCCCCTTAGCAGAGCAACACCCCCAAAGCTTGACGGTGGCGGTGGGGATGGTGTTCTGGAGGTTATAGTCAGCAACTCTCTTCTTCCAAACACAGCGGGTCGAGTTGATGCCAAATATCTCGATGTTGGTCTCATCTGACCACGTCATCTTCTCCCAAGCCTGCTCTGAATCATTCGGATGCTCATTGTCAAACTTCAGACGGGCCTTTCAGGTTCTTCTTGAGCAGGGGGCCTTGTGGTGCTGCAGGGTTTCATCCATTATGGTGCAGGGTATTACCAATAGTGTTCTTGGTGCCTGTGGTCCCAGCCGCCTTGAGATCATTAACAAGTTCCTCCGTGTAGTTCTGGGCTGACCCCTCACCTTTCTCCCGATCACGAATACCCCACGGGGCGAGATCTTGTGTGGAGCCCCGGACCGAGGGCGATTGATGCTCATTGTGTGTTTCTTCCATTTAGAAACACACACACTATTCTTCTGAATAATGGCACCACCAGTTGTCTCCTTCTCCCCAAGCTGCTTTCTGATGGTCTTGTAGCCGATCCCAGCCTCGGGAAGGTCTTGTCCCCGAGGTCCTTAGACAGCTCTTTAGTCTCTCCCATGGTGGAGAGGTTGGAATCTGATTGGTTGATTCTGTGGACAGGTGTCTTTTATTCAGGTAACAAGTTGATATTAGGATTAAAGGAAGAGGACTAATTTCACCGAGCTGTGGGAGCCAGAATCCTTGTTTATTGCAAGGGGATCAAATACTTATTTCCCACAGTTAAATGCAAATACATTTTTATCTTTTATATAATGTCAATTTCTGGATTTTATTTTTGATATTCTTAGTCTCACTGTTTATATAAACCTACCATTAAAATGATAGACTGTTAATTCATTTGTAAATATCTGCAGGGTATCAAATACTTATTTCCTCCACTGTCTTTGGAGGCAGCTATATGTATATAGATATATATATATATATATGCTATATATGTTTTAGTAATCAGTCACTATCCCTATGTTATTGTTTACTATCAGTTTAATCTCAATAAGGATTTGGGGATTTGGAGATTAGGGTGTTTGTCTGTTATTATCCGTGTGTGTGTCCAGAATCTCTCGATATAGCAAGGGGAGGATGTCGAGTACTTATAGCCCGGCTTGGGGAGTAACAGAGTACATGGAACAGGATTCATAATCAGGGTACAAAAAACTGTATTCCCTTACAGTTACATACAAAAGGGGTTATTAGCAGGATTACAATGTTACAATACATTTAAAAATAAAAAACGATATGTTATGAAACTCAGGATTACATATTATAATACTTTACGACTAATCTCCCAGTCCAAAACACACAAACACAAAACATAGTAGTCGGTTTCCTCTCTCCTACAGTAGGTTACATGTTCTGTTGTCTTACATAATACTCTACATTTAAAGTGTTCTTATTGATATTTGTTTTCTTTTGTATTTAATTGGGTCGCATTGGATAGTGAGGCCATCCAAAATGAACGGAAAGTTATCATGTTACATTACGTTACAGTGTGAAACTTAAATGTTTTGTTCCTAGCGAGCACACAGGAAGTCAGCCTATCACATGTTCCTGAACTAGTGTCTGCTTATTTGGGCCGGGATGGTAAACAACACTCCCCCCTCTTTGCTTCCTCCACCCTCCTGGTTGTGGTTACGGATAGCAGTCAGACTCCTCTCATGTGATGGAGGCTTTACTCAAGGCCCAGTGCTCTGGACCACGGGGTGCTGAGCTGACAATGTGCAACAGAAAGGGATTCTGACCTCAAATACCCGAGGGGCTGGGACTACACCATAACTCATGTCGGGGGGGGTCCTTGTGATCCAACTCTGTGTTAGAACAACATCATTCATCTGCTTATGTAGACATAGGAAACCGTCTGCACATCTTTCCAATTATTCTCCAGCCACTCGCTCTTGCCATGTCCATATTGACTGGTGCTGTGCCATGGGATCGACATGTGGGCTGCCCTCTGGCATGGCTCTGACAAAACACCCAATCTGAGCCTGAGCTGTCATCACTTGGACCGTCAGGTTGTGTGACAGGCCTGGCTTTATGGAATGAGGAATCCAATAGAGCAGGGGTGTCAAACTCAATTTCATCACGGGCCACATTGGCATTATGGTTGCACTCAGAGGGCCGGTTGTAACTTTAAGACTATATAAAAATACATATATAAATATTTGATATATATAAAATAATGTATTATATTACATTATTGCCTCTGCATTGGATTATTATCTGATAGGGTAATACATTCATAATTAACTACGTCTGAAAGCAGAAGTCTAGGGCAAATAACTGTAAGTCTCTTCAGTGCGCATGTCACAAAATTATTTTAAAAGAAAAGTCAAATTCTGGGGAAAAGAAAAGTCAAAATCCCAAAAAATAAGTAACATTTTGAAGAAAAAATGTCAAATTCTAAGAAAAAAGTCAATTTAGAGATGCATTGTGGGACATGTAGTTTATGGGCAACGTGCTCCTGTAAATCGGCATGTAAACATTTAATAAACATATTATATTCTTTGCAAGTTCTTGTGGGGCCGCATGTGCCTGAGTTTGACACCCCTGCAATAGAGAGTCAATTATATTCAACCCCTTTACATGACATGAAACCATAGCTCAGTTTAGTTTAGTTAGTTAGTTAGTTAGTTAGTTAGTTAGTTTAGTTAGTTAGTTAGTTAGTTAGTTAGTTAGTTAGCTAGCTAGTTAGTTAGTTAGTTTAGTTTAGTTAGTTAGTTAGTTAGTTAGTTAGTTAGTTAGTTACTGGCCTGGACGAAGCCTTTATGAACAACGTCATTAAAAACCATCCACTCCTAAATACCATCTTTACTTGCTAAGTATGTGGTGTCTCTGCTAACAATAAGCATTAAGCTAGCAGTCAGAGCAGACTGGGTTTCAGACTGAGGCAGTATGAAAACAATAAACGCCCCTTTGAACATTAAAGCCTGTAGATATGTCACAGTCGAGGCAACAAATACAAATATGAAGCTGAAAATGAGCAAAATAGGGCCTCTTCTAAATTGTAAAATGCAATAACAGCTGCATTTTGCTGGAGCATTCCTGGAATAAAAAAGCTAAAATGTTTGTAGATTTTCTGCAAATGAACACAAATGAAAGCTGTTGTAGTTCTGACGGATATATTGTGCCATCTAAAGGACTCACTTCAAGCTTTTTAACATGAAACATACAGTGTCTGCAATTCTTGTCATAGTGAAGCTGATTGGACATTTCCAAACCGGCTTTAAGGACTTCAGCCTGGACAAAACAGGCTACTCATTGAAAACCTATTTCTTGTCAGAAAGGTCCGATTGAGCTCTAAGAAAATGCTCCCTGTGACTTCTGTAAAAAGGCCCATGGATGCTGATGTTGCAACATATCTCTGTGAATCAGCATTTTCAACAATAACCACTGCAGTCAAAAACTCACAGCAGACTGAACAATGAGAGCTCTGAGGGCTTGGGGACCCCGAGAAGGTGAATGTAGCTCTGGAGTCATGGCAACATCAATATCATCATTCAATGCACGCTAACTCCCTCAGGTCAGCAACATGTTTTCAATAATAATACACATTCCTGTCCGCAAAATATATTGTTTAGTTGATTCTTCCCAATTCAAACCACCCCTTAACTGCAAGTTGGACAAAACTATTGTTTGGACAGGTGTCAAGACATTTGACCCAGACACGCAGAACTGTTAAACAGTAGTGCATATGTTGTTTGTTTTTTGTTAAGTCTGGCAAACATTGCTAGTAATCGAAATAAAATGTAAAAGAATCTGAAATATTGCACTGCCTTGTAGTACTTGTAGGAGGTGTCCCGAGATGTTAGCTGTGGCCCAAGCCAACTTGAGTGTGAGACCCCTGGTATATGTTTAAAAAATGGATTGATGGATGTCTTTAAGGTCAGACTAATCATATTATGGACCAGGTTTCTTTGACTTCTACTGGACACCCACTTTGTTCACTTGTGTTTCTTATTCATATTAAACATAGGTAGCTCCTATGTAGTATGTCTTAATAATAAGTTATACCTCCAACTAAATATCTTATCAAGGTGGCATTGTGTTCCATCATGGTTTAGCTAATGCCCATTGGTCTAAGAATCCAGCAGATAGCGTGCACATAGTTCTGTGTGCACGGCGATCCAACAGTCGTTTTGACAGACATTCCTTCTTTCAGTTGTCATCTCTGTCCATCCCTCTTCAGGTGGTGCTCCCGACCTTCATCCTGGAGAAGCGTTCTCTGCTAGAAATGTACGCCAACTTCATGGCTCACCCTGACATGTTCCTGTCCATCACCTGCGGCTGCACAGCAGAGGAGCGCATGGTCCGCTTCGTGGAGTACTACCTGACCGCTTTCCACGAGGGCCGCAAGGGGGCCGTGGCCAAGAAGCCCTACAACCCCATCCTGGGCGAGAACTTCCACTGCTCCTGGTATGTGCCGCGGGTCCGCGTGCGACCCCTCAGGACGACCAACTGTCCCGGTCCCAACTCGGCACCCACAGACTCTTCGAGCGTTCCCGGGTCCCCACAGAGGGGGGGGGGTGGCAGCAGCAGCAGGAAACACTCAGACTGCTATCGTGTTAGCTTTGTGGCAGAGCAGCTGTCTCACCACCCCCCCGTGTCAGGCTTCTACTGCGAGTGCAAGGAGAAGAAGATGTGTGTCAACACGCACGTCTGGACCAAGAGCAAGTTCATGGGCATGTCTGTCGGGGTCTCGATGGTCGGGGAAGGTAAGAGAACTAGAGCTTGATTGAAAATGGAATGTCTGCTTGATTTTCAGAGTATTGAGTTGCACACGCACACAATGACCGCGCCTGGGTTTGAAAGGTTGTTTATTCATGTGTTTGGTATTGTCATGCATTATGTCAGTGCATAACGCTAAAGCAGGGGTGTCAAACTCAATTTCATTGCGGCCACATTCGCATTTTGGTTGCACTCAAAGGGCCGGTTGTAACTTTAAGACTATATAGAAATACATATATAAATATTTAACATATATAAAATAATGTATTATATTACATTATTGGCTCTGCATTGGATTATTATCGGATAGGGTAATACCTTCATAATTAACTACGTCTGAAAGCAGAAGTCTAGGGCAAATAATTGTAAGTCTCTTCAGTGAGAATGTCACAAAATGATTTCAAAAGAAAAGCCAAATTCTGAGAAAAAAGTCAAATTTGAGATGCATTGTGGGACATGGAGTTTATGGGCAACGTGCCTCCATAAAGTAGCATGTAACCGTATAATAAACATCATATTTTTTGCAAGCTCTTGTGGGGCCACATAAAATGAAGTCGCGGGCCGGATTTGGCCCCCGGGCCTTGAGTTTGACACCCCTGCGCTAAAGTGTTAGTAGAGGCTAACTATGGAGTCTTATACAGATCACATTATGCAAGGTTAGCTAATTGTGTTTTGGTGAAATGTACTGTAGGTCTTCAGGTGACATTGTTTGAGGTTTTCATCTCATTAGAACGCTTCACAGAAACCCTCAGCAGCTTCTTTAATGTTGGGTGAAATGAACGAGTGTGAATGCCAAACACCAGCAGACACATAAAGAGATGCAGTGATGACATATGTCTGCAGGCAAACCTGGAAGTCAGCATCGCAAAGGCTCCCTCGACAAACGTTTTTTTCTTCCTCCATTGGACTTACTTTAGAATATTGAAAAGAAACACATGCTTATGATACCGACATGTTTTGATCAGCAGGATAATCTCCACGTATAAACTTAAAGCGTAAATGCAATTGCAAGACGTAACTTCATTTCTACGATTCTTTGCTAACGTAGTGAAGCTTTTTAGTACTCTATTTAGACGCTTCTTAGCAACCAACATTTGTACGACACATAGAAGCGCTGCACATTTAACCGGGGACTAATCTTACATTGTAGAAAATAAAGTTAAGCTTGTGTTAACCACAGACCTTATTTCAGATATTTTCCAAAAATGTCACGATGAGGGAACCGTAAGTGGTAAAACTCATTTCCAGGTTTTCGGACTCATTCCTGCACAATTCTTTTTAATCATTGTCAAATAAGGTAATGTTGTTTTAGAACCATGTCAGAGCGATCGGATGGTGTCAGATGGACACATGGCTGGCCATAATCAGACATCCACAGCTGTTTGTAGACTCAGAGCCTCGTCCTTCAGCTCAGTAATCCCTACAGCAGCACTCGCATTCCATCTGCAGCCTCTAATTGGACAAATGTTGTTCCAAAACAGAATGCCATATGCATGTGTTTATTCCATATGTAGTTATCGTGATCAGATCTTACACAACCAAGAGCAGGCCGATTGAAACAACAACAGAACATTAGAACGGGATGAGAGTATCGAAGGGGGACATACTGCAAATTAATTGGACACCCAAAGTTCAGGGTGCCAAATATTTCTTATGTTATCAATTCCATTGGCAGCACTGTTGTGTGTGTGTGTGTGTGTGTGTGTGTGTGTGTGTGTGTGTGTGTGTGTGTGTGTGTGTGTGTGTGTGTGTGTGTGTGTGTGTGTGTGTGTGTGTGTGTGTGTGTTTTTTCTTTGGCGTGTGTGTGTGTGTGGTCTAGCATTACTATACTTGTGGGGACCTACATCTGTTTACATAGTCATGTGTGGGGACTGGCTTCCCTTATGGGGACAAATTGGAGATCCCCATGAGGGGAATCATTAATTTTAGGGTAAAGACTTGGTTAGGGTTAGGCATGTGTTGGTTAAGGTTAGGATAAGTCTCCAGGAACTGCATGTAAGTCAATGTAATGTCCCCTGAAGTGATGTATACATGGTGTGTGTGTGTGTGTGTGTGTGTGTGTGTGTGTGTGTGTGTGTGTGTGTGTGTGTGTGTGTGTGTGTGTGTGTGTGTGTGTGTGTGTGTGTGTGTGTGTGTGTGTGTGTGTGTGTGTGTGTGTGTGTGTGTGTGATCTGAAATGTCGTTTCCAGCAGTAATAATTCACTTTTATTTGATTGTATAGCTTCATTTTGCAGACATCACTGTTGAATTACTTCTCTTAACCATATTGTTTTAATTTGCAAAAGTTTGATCATTTGGAATTCAGAGATACATGTTCCATGTTTATGCAGGGCAAAGTTGGCTTGGAGTCAAGTTGGCTTCTTATGGAAGTTTACATTACTCTATTATCTTAGAATTAAGGAACAATGTTACATTAACATTTGGGGCGACTTTGACTAAGGAAAAACGTCTCGTTATCCCAGAGTTCTGTGTGGGTGTGTGAATGTTATTCTCCCTGAGCTGGTGGTGGGCATTTAACAATGCTAAGGTTATGTTTCTGCCATTATTTAGGACAGGTGATGGGTGTAGTTTAACTACATTATGACGTGCAATGGTGGAAGTCTGCAAGTGTGGATCATAACCAGTGTTCGAATTACCCATTTGCTTTCGGGGGAGCCCTATTTATTTATTTTTTTGGCAATCATATAGGCAGACCGGAAAGATGTATATGTGTCCTGCATTAGATCAATATTGATTGCCAATAGTCCTACCTTGTTTGGTAGGACATGTTTTTTCTCATCTCCGAAATCTCGATCGCTTTTTCGTGTGCCTGGCTCTTAGTGCTAATAAATACTACAATCACATAAAAACACATTACTACAATCACAATAAAAGACAATACATTACAACAGATATATAAAAAACACAGGGAAAAGTCAGGAGTCGTGCTCCGCTCTGAGTAAAAGGCCAGGGAGAGCACTGGAGCCTCAACATGTGGAGAACATTATGTGAATCCATTCTTGTGAAAGGTGCACAAAGGTGGATTTTTTTGCGAGCGGCAGGGAGATCAATATACTTGTTGCCTCTTTGCAAATCTCACATCCACATTTTTTTTTTTTTTTCAAAAGCCATGGATAACTTTCATTCCACTCACTCCATATTTTCTGTGTCCAGTTAAAAGGCAGGTCATGGGCATCGTCAGGTTCGCTAGCGCAGGTGGCGCCGGCGGCTGTGGCCGTTGTTGAAGCCTCTTCAGGCTCCGCATCGGCAGGACTCTCCCTCGGTGTGGAGCTGTCAAACTCGACCCTAACGCCGCTTACAGACGGCCAACTAAAGTTGTTCCGTTCACGTTGTCATTTTTAGACTCCTTCGCTTCTTTGCTTGTGAGTCCAAAAGCTGCGGGGCTTGGCTGTTTTCGTTTCGCCATATTTTGTATTACAAAGCCAGAGTTAAAAAAAATATCAGTATGAAAATATCAAATACCGCGCCAGCATTGCCTGCCGTAACCATAGCAACGTAAGTAGCGTAAAGAATGCAGCGCCGCCACGTACAGATGGCAACACCCAGAAATATTCACAAATATAAAACAAATATTCAGAAACTGTAATGAACAATGACTATTATTTATTTCAAGAACTTATTTACAGAAACTCAACATTTCTAATCTGTGTGACACAAATATGCACGATTATTTTGGGCTCCCCCTATTTATTTCAAAGTCGGCCTTCAGGTGAGCTCCCTCCCTCCCCCCCATTTCGAACACTGATCATAACACGTGTTTACCATGTTAACATGTAGTCGTGTAACTGAATTGTGAAATGCAGTGTTATATCATATGGCCTGCTTTTAAATCATTAAATCAGTAGTGGACCGGTTGACGTGTCATTTGTCTTTGGACGCTATCATTTACTTTTAGTTAAAGTTGTTCAAGTTTGACCTGCCTCCTGTGAGCACCTTGGGTCTTCACTCAAGGAAGGTTATGTAACACAAGTCAGATTTAAGATATACATGCAGACTAAGTGGCCCAGGAACTTGAGACATTGACTTAATGGCCATTTGGGGTTCTATACTACAAGATCAGAGATAAACTCTCAGTAAGGAATAAATGCATTCCCGAGGGTTAGTGCATACATCTCCCTCTGGCATGAACAGACACCTTAGCCTCTCATGTTACTTCCTTAAATGCTACTGAGCTGGGCATGTGGTATGTGGTACAGCCCAGATAGCAGCACTTCATGAAGCATTCCACTGATTACACTGAGGAAACATTATCATGCCCCTAAGGCATGCCCTCGATTCACCCCCTGAGAACAGTGAGGCCCAAACTCTGTCTTACTGCTGATGGAAGGAGTTGGCCCTCAACAAGGCCTCTGTTAAATGCAGCCCAGAGGCACAAGGATAATATTTTGCAATGAAATGTACCGTGGCACGAAAACAAAGTAACCCAGTTTCTAATGTACACTTATTCATGATATTACAGCCTCCTGCATTCATCTGTCAGCTCCCTGTGCAGCAGTGAACAGCACGACTGACTGAATGCAGCATGTGGGTCATTGTTTCACACGCACGCACGCACACACACACACACACACACACACACACACACACACACACACACACACACACACACACACACACACACACACACACACACACACACACACACACACACACACACACACACACACACACACACACACACACACACACACGCCTGCACACAATAGAGTGAACCCATATGGGGAACAAATCTATGAAACACACACATGGTGAATTCTTAAACACAGAACTATAAATAAAAGAACGAGCAGGAATTGAAAGAGACATACCTAACACAGAAGGTAAGGCAATTTGTGTTTGGTAGATGATTTCTATGTTGTAACAATGCTTCTTGCCAATACATCTTATGCCATTGGAAAGCCTGTTTTCTTACCTTTCAAATGGTGCCACGTGTGTGATGAACATGCATTTGTGGGATGAGCAGCAGAGCTGAGTATGTGGGGTGCGCCCATGAAAAATGTGACAAATCTCCTCTGCCAATGCCAAACAGCTTTTTGCTGCTGACTCTAGTTTGGTGTTGTTTGGTGGATTGGATGATTGAAGTCTGATAAATAAAGACATATTGGCAACAATTGATTTATTAACAATTGATTCATTTAACAAGCAGCCTCAGTAGCGTGTGGAAGAGCCAAACACAGCCACAACAGCCTCTCCTCCTCATGCTGTCACCAGCCTGCTCACACCCTGCTGTGAGATGGCTTCCCATTCTTCAACCAGCATCTGTCCCAAGTCAGCCAACATGGTTGTGTTGATCCCTCTGACACGTACAGCAGGGCCAAGTTGATCCCAAAATGGGGTTCCATGGGGTTGAGGTCGGGACTGCAGGTCATCCCATCTTCTCCTCTCCTACTCTATCGGTGCAGCAATCAGCAAAGCCTTCTCTGCGTCTTCTCCACACCGTGACCCTACCATCCATGTGCTGTAGGCAGAATCTGGACTCATCGCTGAACATAATGTTCCTCCAAATGTTGAGGCTCCAGTGCTCTTTATTTTTATTTAACCTTTATTTAACCAGATAAAAGCATTGAGATAGAATCTCATTTGCAATGCTGACCTGGCCAAGAAGGCAGCAACGTTACACATAACACATAACAAAAACATATAAAATACAGAGAACATAACTAAGAAAACAAAAGACAAAAAAGCAGTCACTACATTGTGCACATTAGGACAGTAAGAAAGGTGCACTACTTATTACTGCAAGAGCAGCTGGTTGTAAGGACTTCAGACAACTTCAATCTAAAACAAGCTATTGAGATAAGTGCCCTCAGTTTGAGGCGTGATTGAAGGTCATTCCAAGACCAAGGACCATAATAAAAAAGACTCCTTTTCCCAGACTCAGTCCGCACAGCAGGAACCTGGAACCGTATCCAGGCGCTGGATCTGAGGTTGTAAGAGTCACAAACTGGAGCAAATCTGGTGCATATGTACAGTGGAAGCTTACCTAAAATGGCTTTATACATTAATAGAAACCAATGCTGCATCCTACGCATAGTAAGTGAGGACCATCCAGTTAGGCTATACAGTTTGCAATGATGAGTCCTATAGGGTGCATTTGATATATAACGCAGTGCAGCATCGTAGAGTGGGTCAAGTTTGGCCAAAACAGTGGGACAGGCAAATCTATAAATGGTATCACCGTAGTCCAGCTGGGACAGGAATAAGCCAGAGACCAACCTTTTACGGGATTAAGTTGAAAAACAACATTTAAGTCTGTAAAGGAAGCCAAGAGTGAATTTCAATTTCTTAGTTAGAACTTCAATATGGTGTTTGAAGTTGAGATTACTGTCCAACCAAAAGCCCAGATATTTGTAGGTATCGACAAACTCAACAGAGATGCCATCAAGGGTGTCAATGGAGAGGCAAGAGGACGCTGACTTGGGAGCAAAAAGCATTGCTTTGGTTTTCTTACTGTTCAAAAGCAGTTTGGAATCAAGAAGTGCATGCTGCAGCGTGATAAAATCAGATTTTAAATTGGAAACGGCCATATCCAGAGAAGGAGCATATGAGTAGACAATAGTGTCATCAGCATACATATGATAGGTAGAAAATCTGATTACACATATTGTTCACATATAATAAAAAGAGCAAAGGCCCCAAAATAGAGCCCTGTGGAACTCCCTTCTTCAAGGTGACAGGGTCAGAGACAGTACTACCCAACCTGACGCATTGAGTACGGTCGGTTAGATAACTCTGAAACCAGAAAATGGCATTATGACCGAAACATCAACATAACATTAGACATAATGTGGTAATCTACAGTGTCAAATGCTTTGGCCAGGTCAATAAACAATGCAACACATGAACATAACGTTCCTCCACGTGTTGAGGTTCCAGTGCTCTGAACATAATGTTCCTCCACGTGTTGAGGTTCCAGTGCTCTGAACATAATGTTCCTCCACGTGTTGAGGTTCCAGTGCTCTGAACATAACGTTCCTCCACGTGTTGAGGTTCCAGTGCTCTGAACATAACGTTCCTCCACGTGTTGAGGTTCCAGTGCTCTGAACATAACGTTCCTCCACGTGTTGAGGTTCCAGTGCTCTGAACATAACGTTCCTCCACGTGGTGAGGCTCCAGTGCTCTGAACATAACGTTCCTCCACGTGTTGAGGTTCCAGTGCTCTGAACATAACGTTCCTCCACGTGTTGAGGTTCCAGTGCTCTGAACATAACGTTCCTCCACGTGTTGAGGTTCCAGTGCTCTGAACATAACGTTCCTCCACGTGTTGAGGTTCCAGTGCTCTGAACATAACGTTCCTCCACGTGTTGAGGTTCCAGTGCTCTGAACATAACGTTCCCCCACATGTTGAGGTTCCAGTGCTCTGAACATAACGCTCCTCCACATGTTGAGGTTCCAGTGCTCTGAACATAATGTTCCTCCACGTGTTGAGGTTCCAGTGCTCTGAACATAACGTTCCTCCACATGTTGAGGCTCCAGTGCTCTGAACATAACGTTCCCCCACATGTTGAGGTTCCAGTGCTCTGAACATAACGTTCCTCCACATGTTGAGGTTCCAGTGCTCTGAACATAATGTTCCTCCACGTGTTGAGGTTCCAGTGCTCTAATAATAATAATAATAATACATTGCATTTCGAATGCGCTTTTCCAGGTGCTCAAAGACGCTTTACAGTGGTGATAAAACATGATAAAATAGAATTTAAAAGTTATTAGAACAAGATAAAATAACATTTAAAAGTTATTAAAACAGCAATACAGCATAATTCACAGATTAAAAGCCAGTCTGAAGAGGTGTGTTTGGTCAGTGTTTTGAAAGTGGGGGGGTCAGTGCAGTCTCTGATGTGTTGGGGGAGTGAGTTCCAGAGGGTGGGGGCAGCGATGGAGGAGGCTCTGTCCCCCAGGTTCGGAGCTTGGTTTTCTTGGGGATAGAGAGGAGGTTCGCTTCTGATGAGCGAAGGCTGCGGGAAGGGGTGTAGTGGTGGATCAGGTCGGAGAGGTAGGGGGGGCCTGGTTATTGAGAGCTTTGTGTGTTAGCAGAAGGATTTTGAAGTGTATTCGTTGACGAACAGGGAGCCAGTGCAGGTTTTGAAGGACGGGGGTGATGTGGTCTCTGGAGCGGGTGTGGGTGAGGAGGCGGGCAGCGCAGTTCTGGATGTATTGTAGTTTATTTAGGATTTTGGATGATGAACCATACAGGATGCTGTTGCAGTAGTCCAGTCTTGAAGTGACAAATGCGTGGATGAGGGTTTCAGCAGCCGGGAAGGTGAGTGAGGGACGGAGGCGGGCAATGTTTTTCAGATGGAAGAAGGCGGTCCTGGTGATGTGGTTTGTGTGTTTGTCAAATTTGAGCTGGCTGTCAAAGATTACTCCAAGGTTGCGAATGTGAGGAGAGGGGGTTAGAGTGGTGCTGTCAAGGGTGAGGTTGAAGTTCTGAGTGGTGTTGGTGCGGGATGGGGGTCCGATTATGATGATATCAGATTTGTCGCTGTTCAGTTGAAGGTAGTTTGTTTGCATCCAGGATTTAATTTCTGAGAGACAGTTGGTGAGTGTGGAGTGAGTTGTGGCAGTGATGGTTTTTGTGGAGATGTAGAGTTGGATGTCATCAGCGTAGCAGTGATACTGGAGGTTGTGGCGACGGATGATTTTTCCAAGGGGGAGTATATAGAGGATGAAGAGGAGGGGACCAAGCACCGAACCCTGGGGGACGCCTTGGTTCAGAGGGGCAGTGGAGGAAGTGCAGTTATTGATGTGGATGAACTGGTGTCTGTTGGTGAGGTATGATTTCAACCAGGAGAGTGCAGTGTCAGTGATGTTGAGGGATGATTCCAGGCGGGACAGCAGGATGGTGTGGTCGATGGTGTCGAACGCTGCTGTGAGGTCGAGGAGGATGAGGATGTTGAGATTGCCGGAGTCTGAGGAGAGGAGGAGGTCGTTAGTGATTCTGAGGAGGGCTGTCTCTGTGCTATGTTTTGTCCGGAATCCTGATTGAAAGGGTTCAAACAGGTTATTGGAGCTGAGGTGGGATTTTAGTTGGAAGGCTACAACACGTTCGAGTAGCTTTGATAGGAACGGGAGATTGGAAATGGGCCGGAAGTTGGACATGATGTCATGTGTGAGTCCGGGTTTTTTCAGTATGGGTGTAACAGCAGCCAGTTTGAGTGAGGGGGGGACTGATCCAGAGCAGAGGGAGGAGTTAATGATTGTGGTTATGAGTTGGGAGATGGGAGGGAGGCATTCCCTGACAAATGTAGTTGGTATGGGGTCCAGAGTGCAGGTGGAGTTCATTCCGGCCATGAGGGTGGAAAGTTGCATTGGGGTCACAGGGGAGAACCGGGATAGGGGCTTTGAGGTGAAGGGGGGGGGAGCCAGTGGGGGAGATGGGGAGCAGACTAGGTCAAGGATGTGTCCGTGGCTGTGTGTGGGGAAGTTGATGTGCTGTGTGAAGTTGAAGCACTGCAGAGTTTCCAGAAATTCAATGGCATATATGCTGGTTGGGTCATCAATGTGGATATTGAAATCCCCTACGAGGAGCACAGGTGGAGATATTGCAGATAGCTGGGTTAGAAGGTCAGAGAGGTCGGAGAGAAAGGTGGGATTTTGTTTTGGAGGGCGGTAAATGATGGCTGTGACCAGGGGAGTGGGACCAGAGAGCTTAAATACCAGGTGCTCGAATGAGGGAATATCAGGGATGGAGATGGTGGTGGCTTTCACATCCTTCCTAAAAATAGCAGCAATACCACCACCCCGTCCGTGTGGACGGGGTTTGTCAAAATAGGTGAATCCTGATGGAGTGGCTTGGTTTGGTCCAGAGGTTTTTGCCAGGTCTCAGTGAGAAAGAGAAAATCCAGGTTATTGTCCGTTATGAATTCGTTTAGAATGTGGCTTTTATTGTTCATGGAGCGGGTGTTGAGGAGGGCCGCTTTTAGAGGGCGTTTCGCTGTGATTGGGTGGCTGGACCGAGGAAGTGGTCGGAGAATGGTCAGATTCACGTGTTTGTTGTTGTTGTTGTGGCGTGATGCGGAAGTGCGGCAGGACCAGATGGACGGGATGGAGTGTGGAGACGTAGAGTGGAAGAAAAACTTTCGGCCTGAGCCTCTGTGTGGAGGTCGTCGTCCGCGGAGTAAACCTGTCTCCTTGAGTATGTCCATGCAGTCGGGTGGGAGGTGGTTATTCAGAGAATGGAGGTCTGAAGCGGAGAAGAGCGGTGGCATGATCGGGGGGTGTGGTGCTAGCACAGAGCTAGCTGTTGCCGGAGACCAGGGGTCGGATGGCTGTGGCAGAAGAAGTGGTGTGAGCTCGGGTATAAGCCGCAGAATACTCCACAGCATCACAGGAGGACGATGTCAGCGATTTGCAGAGGAGAGGTGGGAAGGAGTGGATGTCGGGCGACTAGCCCGCTAGCTTGCTAGCTAACCTGATAGCCACTGGCCGATGACCGCCTGGGAGGGAGAGCGTCGGCAGGGGAAGCCCGAGGAGGGGACGAGAGCAGGTAAGCAGACCACACCGGGATGGAGAGACTCCGGTGAGACAAGCCGTGGAGTTCAGGTAGAGACGAGAGTGTTCTGTTGTTGTTGTTGTTGTTGTTGTAGCTACCGGATGGCTAAGGGTCTGCTAGCTAGCGAGCTAGGAACCGATAAGCCAGCTGGTTCGTGACAACAGCGTCAGGCAACAAAAGTAGCGATTCGGTATGTCGATGAATATAAAAAGATAAGGATGTTAATTTACATTTAACCGTTGGCAAGGCAAAACATGTTTTCCAATCTGGACTGGAAACAATAGAACAAATAGGATTTAGGTGGGGGAGCGGCGGACAAGCAACGCCAGCGTCCTCTCTGTGGAAGGATGTATCATGAACATAACGTTCCTCCACATGTTGAGGCTCCAGTGCTCTGAACATAATGTTCCTCCACGTGTTGAGGTTCCAGTGCTCTGAACATAACGTTCCTCCACGTGTTGAGGCTCCAGTGCTCTGAACATAACGTTCCTCCACGTGTTGAGGTTCCAGTGCTCTGAACATAACGTTCCTCCACGTGTTGAGGCTCCAGTGCTCTGAACATAACGTTCCTCCACGTGTTGAGGTTCCAGTGCTCTGAACATAACGTTCCTCCACGTGTTGAGGTTCCAGTGCTCTGAACATAACGTTCCTCCACGTGTTGAGGTTCCAGTGCTCTGAACATAATGTTCCTCCAGATGTTGAGGTTCCAGTGCTCTGAACATAACATTCCTCCACATGTTGAGGTTCCAGTGCTCTGAACATAACATTCCTCCACATGTTGAGGTTCCAGTGCTCTGAACATAACGTTCCTCCACATGTTGAGGTTCCAGTGCTCTGAACATAACGTTCCTCCACATGTTGAGGTGCTCTGAACATAATGTTCCTCCACATGTTGAGGCTCCAGTGCTCTGAACATAACGTTCCTCCACATGTTGAGGTTCCAGTGCTCTGAACATAACGTTCCTCCACATATTGAGGTTCCAGTGCTCTGAACATAACGTTCCTCCACATGTTGAGGTGCTCTGAACATAACGTTCCTCCACATGTTGAGGTTCCAGTGCTCTGAACACAATGTTCCTGTTACGGTGTGTAAAGCAGGTAGGACCCAAATGCAGATTTACGTGAAATTCCTTTATTTCAAGGCTATAAGGACAATGACAGAACAGAACACTCACCGTGGACAAGCCAATACACAAGACAACCCGACAAAGAGAGACAGAAAACCCAGAACTTAAATACACCCAGGACTAATCACATAAACACGAGACAGGTGAGGAGGGAGGAGAAAACACATAGGTACCAGGTGAACACAATTGGGTAATCAGAGAGGGAAACCGACAGAAAGGAAACAGGCAGGAAACGGGGGTGAACACTTTACAAAATAAAATAGGAAACCCAAAGATAGAAAAGGACACGAAAAATACAAACAGACAAATCCTAACAGTACCCCGGGGACTCGGACGGCCCGGGGGCTGACGGGACAGCGCCGGAGGCCGGGCATGACCCGGTGTCGGAGCTGGTGGGACAGGCCTCGGCAGGATCCCCCACGGAATAGGACCAGGACACGGGATTGGCAGGACCCCCGGCAGGAGAGCAGTCAGCGGGGCCTCCAACGGCACAGGACAAAGGGTTGGCAGGACCCCCGGCAGGAGAGTAGTCGGCGGGACCTCCAACGAGACAGGACAAGGAGCTGGCAGGACCCCCGGCAGGAGAGTAGACGGCGGGACCCCCAACGGGACAGGACGAAGGGTTGGCAGGACCCCCGACAGGAGAGTAGTCGGCGGGGCCTCCAACGGCACAGGACTAAGAGTTGGCAGGACCCCCGGCAGGAGAGTAGGCGGCGGGACCTCCAACGGGACAGGACACAGGGTTGGCAGGACCCCCGGCAGGAGAGCAGTCGGCGGGACCTCCAACGGCACAGGACATGGGGTTGGCAGGACCCCCGGCAGAAGAGTAGTCTGCGGGACCTCCAACGGCACAGGACCTGGGGTTGGCAAGACCCCCGGCAGAAGAGTAGTCTGCGGGACCTCCAACAGCACTTCAGTAGGGACTTTAGATGGGACTAGAGAAGGGACTAGAGAAGGGACTAGGAAAGTGACCTGAGGAGGAACTAGGGAAGGGACTAGAGAAGGGACTACAGAAGGGACCAGAGGAGGAACTAGAGAACGAAACTCGAGAGGAGACTCGAGAGGGGAACTAGAGAGGGGACTAAAGGAGGGAACTGGAGAGGGGACTCCAGAGGGGACTAGAGGAGAGACTAGAGGAGGGACTAGAGAAGGGAACTTGAGAGGGGACTCGAGAGGCGAACTAGAGAGGGGACTCGAGGAGGGACTAAAGGAGGGACCAGAGGAGGGAACTCGAGAGGGAACTCGAGAGGGGACTTGAGAGGGGAACTAGAGAGGGGACTTGAGGAGGGACTAAAGGAGGGAACTGGAGAGGGGACTCCAGAGGGGACTAGAGGAGAGACTAGAGGAGGGACTAGAGAAGGGAACTTGAGAGGGGACTCGAGAGGCGACTCGAGGAGGGACTAGAGGAGGGACTAAAGGAGGGAACTGGAGAGGGGACTCCAGAGGGGACTAGAGGAGGGACTAGAGGAGGGACTAGAGAAGGGAACTTGAGAGGGGACTCGAGAGGCGAACTAGAGAGGGGACTCGAGGAGGGACTAAAGGAGGGACCAGAGGAGGGAACTCGAGAGGGAACTCGAGAGGGGACTTGAGAGGGAACTCGAGAGGAGACTCGGGTAGGAACTTGAGAGGAGACTTGAGAGGTGACTTGAGAGGGAACTCGAGAGGAGACTTGAGAGGTGACTTGAGAGGGAACTCGAGAGGTGACTTGAGAGGGAACTCGAAAGGAGACTCGAGAGGGGACCTGAGAGGGAACTCGAGAGGAGACTCGAGAGGGGACCTGAGAGGGAACTCGAGAGGAGACTCGAGAGGGGACCTGAGAGGGAACACGAGAGGAGACTTGAGAGGGAACTCGAGAGAGGACCTGTAAGGGGACTTAAGAAGAGACTCGAGATGGGACTTGAGAAGAGACCTGAGAGGGAACTCGAGAGGAGACTTGAGAGGGAACTTGAGAGGAGACTCGAGAAGAGACTCGAAAGGGGACCTGAGAGGAAACTTGATAGGGGACTTGGGTAGGAACTTGAGAGGGGACTAGAGAGGGGACTTGAGAGGTAGCTTGAGAGGGAATTGGAGGGGTGACTTGAAAGGAGACTCGAGAGGGGACTCGAGAGGGAACTGGAGAGGAAACTTGAGAGATGACTCGAGAGGGGACTTGAGAGGTAACTCGAGAGGAGACTCGAGAGGGAACTGGAGTGGTGACTTGAGAGAGTTGGTTCGCCAACAGAACACGGGGGGCTGGAGTCGGCCGGTATGCTGACTGGACTCGTGGAGCTGGCGTCGGCTGGAGAGCCAGCAGGAGACGAGGTGCTGGAGTCGGCCGGTACGCCGACAGGACACGGGGAGCTGGCGTCGGCCGGAGACGAGGGGCTGGAGTCGAAACCATGGCTGTTGGGGCCAGGACTGAGGCTGGAACCATGGCTGCAGGGGCCGGCACTGGAGCCGGAACCATGGCTGTTGGGGCTCGGGCTGCTAGCCTGGCCTTGCGACGACTCCTCTTAGCAGCCGCCTGAATACTCCGTGGACCTCCATAAGCCAGACGAGTTCCGGAATACGACTCCTGGACAGGAGCAGGAACTGGGGCAGAAGCACGGGTTGACTTCAGGCGGAACCCACCAAGGCGTATGGTGCCAGATTGGGAATTGGGAGACATGGAGCTAGCATGCCTAGGGCTAGCAGGCCGGGAATCACATGCTTGAAGGAAGTCCAAAATCCAGTCAGGTAAGAACTCAACGAAACATGGTTTCTCTGCTGCCAACCGGAGCGCCTCTACCAGAGCGGCCCTCTTCTGCCGAACACTGGACGCTCCCTTCCACCAATCGAAGCAGCAAGCCAGATAGAAGGTTAAATGCTGCAATTCAACCTCCCATGGATCATCTGCTGGGTCCATTTGTGGTCGGGTTGTAATGTTACGGTGTGTGAAGCAGGTAGGACCCAAATGCAGATTTACGTGAAATTCCTTTATTTCAAGGCTATAAGGACAATGACAGACACACTCACCGTGGACAAGCCAATACACAAGACAACCCGACAAAGAGAGACAGAAAACCCAGAACTTAAATACACCCAGGACTAATCACATAAACACGAGACAGGTGAGGAGGGAGGAGAAAACACATAGGTACCAGGTGAACACAATTGGGTAATCAGAGAGGGAAACCGACAGAAAGGAAACAGGCAGGAAACGGGGGTGAACACTTTACAAAATAAAATAGGAAACCCAAAGATAGAAAAGGACACGAAAAATACAAACAGACAAATCCTAACAGTTCCTCTACATGTTGAGGCTCCTGGCAACCGTACGAGACCCGAGATTGGCTGCTGTTTGGCATTGGCAGAGGAGATTTGTCACATCTAAAGGAAACATAAATACCCAAAAAAGAAATGCAATTAGAATAGGAACATTTTTTAAGAAATACATGAGAAAATATGGAGTGTATATCTGGATTAAAAAGTGGTAGTAATAATAATAATAGATTTATCCTGTAAGCGCTTTTACAGGTGCTCAAAGTCGCTTTACAGACAGTGAACAGAAAAGAACAAATCAAGCAATATAACAACAATCACACATTAAAAGCCAGATTGAACAGGTGAGTTTTGGTCAGTGTTTTGAAGGTGGTGAGGTCAGTGGAGTCTCTGATGGGTTGTGGGATTGAGTTCCAGAGGGAGGGAGCAGACACGAAGAAGACTTTGTCCCCCCAGGTTCGGTGCTTGATGCGGGTGGGAAGGGATAGGAAGTAACGTGCAAAATTGTCAGTTAAACCATTATAGGTTATGCCATTGTTCAGTATGAGGTTTTTTAGATGAGGAGCAGTGTGTGTACAGTATGTTTGTGCGTGTTATTGTGAAAACAGATGTGTTGTGTACGACCTGGGTCCAGGGCAGCAGACTGGGCACAGGACAGCTGTCTGTTATATAAGCAGCGCGCGGGGGTTGGACGTGTGCCCAGGAGGCAGACTGACAGAATACTTCAGACCTTTTTACAATGCATGGCTCAGACTACAGACAGGAGAATACATCCAATGTACAATGGGGCTAACCACTGGCAGTAGGAGTTCCTCTGGGCTCCATGAATGTCTGAAGGAAATGACACGGCTATCCATTCAGAGGCTGCTGAGATGCTACAGCTGTGTTTATGTGTGTGGAGATTGAAACATGTTCAGTGTCTTCTCTAATGCAGGCACCACAGGGATCAAATTAATAAACTGACATATGCTATGCTAACAAATGCCAAGAATATAGCACAAACCCCCACTTCTGCTAGAAACAGAGCGTCAGACCTGGAAGAAGACCTAAAACTGGTACTAATTTAAACAAACTAACCAAGAAGTCTTTATTTCTGCATTCAGTCTGAAAATGTCACTTTGTCCAAATAAGGGAAGACTACAAGTAAAAAAAGCCACCAGAACAAGGAGTAAACAATGCACCTGAGGAAACACCTGAAAGTGTTGTGGTGCTCAATGAAATCCTCAAGAAATTAGAGAATTTCGATTCGACAAAAGTGCTTATCACCAGTCTGCACATTCAGAAGCGGTTGGAAGATAAATGTGAAGATCTTGAAAGACATGCTCGACAGAATAATAAAAAAGATGTACTCAATGCCTGTAAAATGAGGGCAAAAACACGTCTGATTTTGTGAAAAAACTGTTTGGAGAGAAACTGCATGTCTATGAGGATATCACCACTGAGTGAGCACTGGGCAGCCGCTTTTATTGGACAAAGGAGCGGCCCAGGTCAATAATGGCTGCTATTAGATTGTGTTGACCCTGATTGTTTTATTTTTTATGTTACTGTAGAAGTGTGTTAAGCTTCTGGCAGCTGTGAATACAGACCATGTCTTTTTGAGACAGGAGCAGATAGTTGCTCCTTGACATCATGGGCTGTAAACTGCTCGAAGTGTGTTGTGTGAATTATGAACCATGAGTGGAATGAATGGATGATAGGATGGATATAGTATGAACAACATACACATTGGAGCTACATGGACCTCTGTACGTTATTTTTTTTGGATAAACAAGCTTTAATATGATGGTTTTGATAGCAAAAGAAAATGTATGCTATGCCATGTCCTGCTATATCCTCTTCTGTCTGTCGCTCAGGGTTGACCACAAGACTAACACACACACACACACACACACACACACACACACACACACACACACACACACACACACACACACACACACACACACACACACACACACACACACACACCTGCGTTTATTCTGACGCTCCGTTATGCTACGACTCTCTGACATTCACACACATTACGTTTATTTTCTTCACATTGACAATAATGACACTGCTTTCTCCAGGGAGGGACAAAGTCCTGGATGGGCGCCGGGTCTTTGCAGGATGAATACATCCAGATCTTTGAGTTCTAACGGAGCAGTCCTTAGTGATGCCTCATTTCAGTGAAGATCCTTCTGTCTGCTGAGCTGTGAAATGTGTCCTGTTTCTCCCAGGTGTGCTGTATTTGCTGGAGCATGATGAGCAGTACGTGTTCACTCTGCCCTGTGCCTACGCCCGCTCCATCCTGACTGTGCCATGGGTGGAACTTGGGGGAAAGGTCAACATCAACTGTGCCAAAAGTGGATACTCTGCCACTGTCAATTTCCACACAAAGCCCTTCTACGGAGGAAAAGTACACAGGTAGGCAAAGAAAGCTAATCCCATGTGTCTATTGGCTCTATTTTTGGACAGAGAAATGCAGATTTGTGCCGAAAAAACCCCCACAAATGTAACACTTTCTCCCCCCACCTCAGCAAAAATACAACAGTTTGGAGCCAATAAATCTACAAGTGTAGGCTCAAAATATAGAATAGCAGCAAATTGACAATGTTTGAAAATGGATGACGCACTCAGATCCTTTTTATGGTCCGAAAAAACTCCATAACAAGTAAAAATCCTGAATTCAAAATGTTACTTAAAGGGGACCTATCATGCAAAATGCACTTTTTGATGTATTTTATACATTAATATGTTTCCCCGGTGTGTCAGGGAACTCACAAAGTGTCAGAAAACAAAACCCTCTCTCTTTTCCTCCATACCCAAATCTCTAAAAACGGGGGTACAACGGAGCTGATCCAGATTTGCGTCCGATATGACGTCATTCAAATCATATCTATCAGCATACAGTAGCTATCAGAAACAATGCCTTATGTGTTTTGTACGGAGCCCTCGGGGACATAGAGAAGAAAAAAAAAAACTTTTAATTTAGCTCAATGTATTTCAAACAATCAATCAATCAATGTTTATTTATATAGCCCAATATCACAAATGTTACATTTGTCTCAGTGGTCTTCACAGTGTGTACAGAATATCAGTATGACAATACGACACCCTCTGTCCTTAGACCCTCACATCGTACAAGGAAAAACTTCCAAAGAAAACCCAGTTTAAAGGGAAAAATGGGAGAAACCTCAGGGAGAGCAACAGAGGAGGGATCCCTCTCCCAGGACGGACAGACGTGCAATAGATGCCGTGTGTAAATTGAAAAGATAATACATTTGCAACATAGGTAGTCCAAATGTTTGGAAATGCATGTGTGTATAATAGGAAGATGAATCCACGAGGATATCCATCCAGGACCACAGCCACGACTCAATATCCAGCGCTCGCGATCCAGGACACAGGACCGCAGGATCATCCATGACTCCGGATCCCAGCGTATATAGACACCAAAAAGAAAGACATTTAGGGAAGCTGGGTTAATCGGAACATGAGAGTACACAGGTATAGACAGAGAGAAGGAAGAAGTAAGATGTCCCCCGACAAACTAAGCCTATATCAGCAAAACTAGGGGCTGAATCTAATCAGCCCTAACTATAAGCTTTATCAAAAAGGAAGGTCTTAAGCGCACTCTTAAAAACGGATAGGGTGTCTGCCGCCCGAACACAAACTGGAAGCTGATTCCACAAATGTGGAGCTTGATAAGAAAAGGCTCTGGCTCCCATTGTACTTTTAGAGATTCTAGGAACAACCAACAACCCTGCATTCTTGGAACGCAATGCCCTAGTAGGACAGTAGGGTATAATGAGTTCTTTAAGGTAAGATGGCGCCTGCCCATTAAGGGCTTTGTAGGCGAGAAGAAGAATTTTAAATTCTATCCTGTGTTCTATAGGGAGCCAGTGTAAGGCAGCCAGAACAGGAGTATGTGGTCCCTTTTCCTAACTCTGGTTAGTACACGAGCCGCAGCATTTTGAATCAGCTGAAGCGACTTGACTGACTTCTTGGTACTCCCTGTTACAATAATCCAGCCTAGAAGTAACAAATGCATGGACTAGTTTCTCTGCATCGTTTTGAGGCAAGATATGCCTGATTTTTGCAATGTTACGTAGATGGAAGTAGGCGGTCCTTGAAATTGATTTTATGTGGGCGTTAAAGGATAAATCCTGATCAAATATAACACCAAGATTCCTTATAGTCTCACTGGAGGCCAAATTAATGCCATCCATAGTTAGTATATCTTTAGATAATTTGTTTCGTAGATTCTTCGGGCCAAGTACAATAACTTCAGTTTTGGTCGTGTTAACATCAAAAAGTTTAAGGTCATCCACGTTTTTAAGTCCTTAAGGCAGTCTTGAATTTTATTTAGATGATTAATTTCATCAGGCTTGATTGATAAATATAGTTGAGTATCATCCGCATATAATATTGCCTAACGGAAGCATATATAATGTGAACAAAATAGGTCCGAGCACTGAGCCCTGTGGCACTCCATGGCTAACTTTGGTTTGCGTGGAAGATTCATCGTTAACACGTACAAACTGAGAGCGTTCAGATAGATAGGACCTAAACCAGCCTAAAGCAGTTCCCTGTATGCCAACTAAGTGCTCTAGTCTTTGCAATAGGATATCATGGTCGATAGTATCAAATGCAGCACTGAGATCGAGCAAAACAAGAATAGAGACAAGTCCCTTGTCTGAGGCTATTAGAATATCATTTGTGACTTTAACCAGAGCTGTCTCTGTGCTATGATGTGTTCTAAAGCCAGACTAAAAATCTTCAAATAAATCATTGTTTTTTAAGTAATCACCCAGCTGTTTTGCGACCGCTTTCTCAAGAATTTTTGAGAAGAACGGAAGATTAGAAATAGGTCTATAGTTGGCTAAAACCTCTGGATCGAGGTTGTGCTTTTTAAGAAGCGGTTTTATCACTGCTACTTTGAATGATTGTGGAACATAGCCTGATAATAAAGACATATTCATAATATTTAATAAAGAAGTGCTAATTAATGGAAAAACTTCCTTCAACAGCTTAGTTGGAATTGGGTCTAACATGCACGTTGATGGTTTAGAAGAGAGAATCATTGAATGTAATTGTTCAAGGTTAATGGCTGAAAAGCATTCTAGTTTACTATCTAGTGTAATATTAGAACTTACGTTTCCGGGAGCTGTTGATAACACTATACTGGTCAAAGGCAAGAGGTCATTAATTTTGTTTCTAAGAGTACCAATTTTATCGTTAAAAAAGCACATAAAATCATTACTACTGAGTGCTATGGGAATAGAAGGCTCAGTGGAGCTGTGGCTCTGTCAGCCTGGCTACAGTGCTGAAAAGAAATCTTGCATTATTCGTATTCTCATCTATTAATGAAGAGTAGTAGGCTGCTCTCGCTTTGCGCAGTGCTTTCTTATATTCATTGAGAGTAATATGCCAAATTAAACGAGATTCTTCAAGTTTAGTGGAACGCCATATCCTTTCAAGTTGTCTAGACTTTTGCTTTATTTTGCGGGTTTCGGCATTATGCCATGGAGCTAATCTATGTTGTTTTATTTTCTTCTTTTTCAAAGGAGCAACAGAGTCTAATTTTATTCGCAGCGCATCTATAGCACTATCAACAACATGATCAATTTGGGGTGGTGTACATTTTGTATAAGTTTCCTCCCCTACATGCAGACATGCTATCGAGTTAAGTATTGGTGGAATTTCTTCCTTAAATGTGGCTATAGCACTAACAGATAGGTTTCTGCTGCAAGAGCTTTGACTAATGCTTTGTAGTCTCGTAATAGTACTAAAAAAGTTACTAAGAAATGGTCGGATAAAGCAGGATTATGCGGTTCGACTAATAGTTGCTCAATTTCAATACCATAAGTCAGAACAAGGTCGAGAGTGTGATTATAGCAGTGGGTTGATTTATTTACACTCTGACAGAAACCAACAGAATCTAATATAGAGTTAAATGCAACAGTAAGGCTATTTTTATCATCGTCAACATGAATATTAAAGTCACCTACGATAATTACTTTGTCTGTTTTAAGAACCAAAGTTGATAAAAACTCAGAGAATTCTGATAAGAATTCTGAATAAGGACCCGGTGCACGATACACTGTAACAAATAAAATTGGCTGCAAAGTCTTCCAGGTCGGATGCGTAAGACTAAAAACGAGGCTTTCAAAGGAGGTATAATTTAATTTTGGTTTAGTATTGATAAGTAAACTTGAGTCAAAGATTGCTGCAACTCCACCTCCTCGGCCCGTGCCTCGAGCAATATGAGTGTTGATATGGCTGGGTGGAGTGGCCTCATTTATGCTGACATATTCTTCATGTCTCAACCAAGTTTCAGTGAGACAGCATATATCAATATTATAATCTGATATTAAATCATTTACCAATATTGCTTTAGATGCTAGAGATCTTATGTTTAAGAGACCACATTTAATCTTCCTGTTTTGTTGCACTGTAGTAGTTGTTACATTTACTTTTATTAGGTTATTATGTATGACACCTCTATTAGGTTTTACCTTAAATTGTCCTTGGGCAGACACACACACCGCTAATATTGGGTATTTTATTGGGTTCGGGATTCCTATGGATGACAGCCTAGGAGAGAGCGCAGAGAAGCGTGTAAGACTGCGACTCTGCCTCCTGGTCTCAACTCCAGTTTGTCATGGATTAAGTCCACAAAGCCCTGAAATGTTTGCCGAAATGAGATCTGCACCTTCCAAAGTAGGATGAATGCCGTCTCTCTTAATCAGACCAGGTTTTCCCCAGAAGGCTGTCCAATTATTTACGAAGCCCACATTGTTTGCTGGGCACCACCAAGACAACCAGCGCTGAAATGATGATTTCTGGGTCAATTCGGCAACACAGAAACTACAACAATGGAGCGGTTCATCGATTTTACTTTGAGCTTGGCCTAAAATATAAAGATATAACATCAGTGCTTGGCAATAGGCACGGGTTTCACACAAGTGAAAGACACCTCAAGAGAACACTCAGAGCGAGGGGACATGCACGTCGCAAAGCATACTCTGAGTTATTGACAGATTTGAATTTCGCGGATCAATAACTCATGAACATGACATTGTAAAAATACAAACAACATGACGTTACAATCATAGCAAGGTAGACAATGAGCTACAGGGTCGTTTTTAACAGAACAGTTCGATACGCGCCGTCATCCGAGCTAAACATCAAGAATTGGTCACAATCTGCAGCTTGAGGAGAGAAGAGTGCTAAGGGACCGTCTACAAACTGCAACGCCGAAAATATATACTCATAGAAAAATTCAATAACTTCATTTTTTTAAGATGTAGTGCTACCAAAATTTCTTAACACATCAATGGTTATGTTTTTGTTACAGTATAACACATATTTTGAATACATATGCTTTAAAATATTGTTCAGGATATTTTATTTCAAACTATTTTAAATTACTTTGATATTTACATATTTTACAATGTACTGAAACCAAACCACTTTCACAAATCAATAGTACATTGCTGCTCATACTACATCAGGGTTGTCCAAACTGCGGCCCGGGGGCCAAATTGTACTTCTTTAATATATTTGTATACGTGTTAATAAGCCCACATTTTCTAACAAATCAAACAAAGAAAAAAACAGGTTACATCACAGCTCTCCATAGGGTTTCATTTATTTCGTTGGCAGCTCATTCCTTAAATCAGAAGCTTCAGATTGCTTATAATAAGAGGAAATATGAAATATATGTTATGTAAATAAGTTATTGAGCTTTTTTCTTATCAACTTAGATTTGTTAGAAAATGTAGGCTTATTAACATATATGTTTGTCGAGACGAAAGTCAATATATATTATCTGTGAAAAACGGACTAATAAATAATTATGTGTTTTCATTTAGAGTATTATTATTATTATTATTATTATTAATATTATAGTATTGTTCAATACCAGGAGAGGGTATTTGTTTATTTTTGATAGCGTGGGCTACTTTTCAGAAGCGAGCTGTAGGAAAAATATGAATGCCGCTTCCGGCAACACGGCTACAAAAGGGGTGGAGTTTGTGATGGCCGGTCTCTTGTTCTCAAAGCCACGGAGAGAGAACCAGGCGAGAGTGTGTGTGAGGCTCCGGAGACGCCGTTGGTATGTTTATTGTGTTTATGTACTTGTTCTGTTGTCGCACTTTGCGAGAGTGCTGTTGCGCAATCAGCTGTGTTTTTTACGTAGCGCGGTCTGCCTGTGCTCCGTTTGTTTTCTGTGCAATTTAGACAGTGCAGGTGTTCAGATGAGGTTTTCTCTGGTGCTTGTTTCCAAGTGAAGATAAACACTCTTATTAATTCATTTAAGTTAATGATGTGGTTTTAAAGTAACAATTTATCCTTTTTAATTAAAACATAGTTTGTGGTGCTATTATTGGTATTATTGAGAATGCAGTGAGACCTGCAAAATGTTTGTAATTTGTGTAGCATGTGAGCTAACTTTTGTTTGTCCTTTGTGTTTTGAAGGTTTTCAACCTGATCAATTCTTGGAGCTGTCTTGATAAATAAAGACAAAAAGAACGAATTTGAGTTGTCCAAAGCGTCCTCTGTTCAAGTCAGGCTAAATCACTGGTACAGGCCAAACACCTGAAGGACTTGACAATGTTTAAGAAGTACAATATAAGACATGCACAAGTTTAATTTGTGGGACATATTTCATTATACTTTTTAAATTAGCTGAGGGTCGATTCAAAATGGCCCCTGGGCCGCAGTTTGGACAACCCTGATGTAGTATGAGCAGCAATGTACTATTGATGTGTGAAAGGGGATTTGGTTGCAGTACATTGTAAAATGTCAAAGTAATTAAGAAATAAAGAAAATAAAAAAGCCTGAACAATATTTTAAAACATATTTATTCAAACTAAGTATTATACTGTAACAACAACATAACCATTGATGTGTTAAGAGATTTTGGTAGCACTACATCTTAAAAAAATGAAGTTATTGAATTTTTCTATGAGTATATATTTTCGGCGTTGCAGTTTGTAGACGGTCCCTAAGCACTCCTCTCCCTCCTCCTTTTTTATTTTCTTTAAGTAGAACAGAACCAGTTTTAATTATTGTATTGAACAATTATTTGTTTCATTGATGAACGAAAACAGGAATGTTGAGTTAAATATTACTCATCCCCCCCAACCCCACTCAAACAAAAATGCACCCCCCATCCAAAAATCCCCACAAAGTCCCATTCAAAATGTTAAATTAAAAGAGCCCTTCTCCCTCCAAAAAGTCCCATTAAGCTTAAATCTTCCTTCAAGCAATCCTCTGCATTTTTGCTAAACCCTTTCAGTCAATGGGCTCTTCCTGGGCCTCATCAACATCACACTCTTCCTCTTCAGTGGCACTGTCCAGCCTTGTTGAGGATGGCTCTGTGTCAGGCTCAAAGAGCCTTAGGTTTGCCCGAATGCCAACCAGTTTTTCCACTCTCACATTTGTGAGCCTGTTGCAAACCTTTGTGTGGTCTCAATAGCCATGCAGTAAGCAGTGTGCTTTGGTATGGATATTCAAGTGTACTTGAATGGCATCTGTTTGTTTTAGTCAAGATTATGCTAAAATATACTTTCCCCAACTATATTTAAGTTCCCTATGAAGAGCCAACCTTCAATTTAGAAAATGCCCAGTTGATTCCCATAACTTCCCGTTTATACCCGTTCATTCCCATGGAAAGTTTCCATCTTTGAAAATTCCCGGAATTTTGCAACCCTAGTTATTGATCCGCGAAATTCGAATCTGTCAATAACTCAAGAGTATGCTTTGCGACGTGCATGTCCCCTCGCTCTGAGTGTTCTCTTGAGGTGTCTTTCACTTATGTGAAACACTTGCCTATTGCCAAGCACTGATGTTATATCTTTATATTTTAGGCCAAGCTCAAAGTAAAAATCGATGAACCGCTCCATTGTTGTGGTTTCTGTGTTGCCGAACTGACCCGGAAATACATTGAGCTAAATTAAAAGTTTTGCGAGATCTCGCAAAAGCCTTGCGAGATCTTTGCGAGATCTCGCAAAACATATATTTTCCCCTAAGGGGGTTCCATAGTTTTGGACGATATATGGTCTTTGTTTACATTAGCAAGCATCGCTAACACTCAGAGCTAACCTGTACTGGAGAGAGTATGTGGAAATAAAAAAAGAAACTCACCTTGTTGTAAACCGGCAAGAGAAAAAGAATTTGAGCTCTATACTGTTTCAGAAATAATGCTTGATGTGGTTTGGAGCTTGATGGTGTTGAATCACGGCAGAATTTAATTGTATCTGCCAGTAGAATTCTGAGCTCCCAAGCTAAGGACACAAAAACAGCGTCTCTCTAACAGGGCTGGAGTAGAGGGATATGAGGGATGTCTGAAATGCGTGATCTGTTTGGTATTTTGAGCAAAACACATCAAAGACATATTTTTATTACAGCTGTCAAGTTAACGCGTTAATAACGCGTTAATAACGCGTTAATAACGCGTTAACGCAAACAAAAAATTAACGCCACTAATTATTTTAACGCGATTAACGCATGTGTATTTGTTGTCCTCGGCCGCCCCGTAGTTTCAGAGAGCATCAAGTTTAAAATACCATCTACAAACTGATTCTGACAGCCTGCTTGTGGCAGACCACACTTCCACGCTCACCGGCAGGCACCGACTGGCCATCGGGACGAACGGGAGGGTGTGTGTATGTGTGGCATGAGCGAGCGAGGCATACCTTACGTGTATTGCTGTTGTTAGCATCTGGTGCTAGCTAGCTGCGCTAACGGATATAAGGAGCTGTTTCAATAAAAACAGAGGAGCGACATTTCGCAGAGCACTTGACTTTATGCAGGTAGCCAGACAGTGTGACATTGTACGAAAAGTCAGCACACTCAGCACGGATAGTGCGCAACATGATTACAGCGTCCAGGCAGCTCCCGTTCAAGCATATGCCTTGAGTTGCACATAGCTCCAACGATCCATCACAGTGTCTCTCTCCACACAAACACACACACACACACACACACACACACACACACACACACACACACACACACACACACACACACACACACACACACACACACACACACACGCACACACACACACACACTCACACACTGTAATGTTCAGAGGTTGTTGTGTTTAATATTCATGAGAATATTTGTCATTGTTCAAATGATAATAAACACATATATAAAGCATATTTTTCCACTCATATGTTGATAAGAGTATTAAAAATATTCCTCTAAGGTACATTTAGAACAGATCAAAAATGTGCGATTAATCGCGATTAAATATTTTAATCGACTGACAGCCCTGGTTTTTATATATTTTTACATCTAATCTGAGACCCATAATATATGCCTAAACATAGCACAATAGGAGACCTTTAAGTAGAAATACAGAAGTATTTTTAGCCTAATTCATTTTTCCAGCATTAAGATTCACTTACTGGTGCCTCAGCGGCAATTTTTGTTTAAGTGAAGTTTCTATTTTAATCCTTTGCTTAGCCGTTACAATAACAAAACATGCTCTGGTGCGCCAATCCCACCAACACCTGTGAGCGTGAATCTATACGCCTCCTGCCTGAATCTGCTTTATGGTTTTCACTTTCTTTTTGTTCTGTTTTTAATTCAGCAGGTGAACCTATATGTTCATAAAATAGTGGAGCATTTCCATTTGTTATTTGTCAGCTCAGATGTTCTTTCTGTAGTATGTGCTCATGTGTGTCATTGTTGGTGTATAGGCTACTGCCTGAATAGGCTTCATGAAACTAGTAATTGTAACAAAATGAATGTTTAAATGAACCCTTGTCACACTGTGAATGCTCCTGTTGATTTCCCACAGAGTGACAGCAGAGGTGAAGCACAACCAAACTGGAAACATAGTGTGTAAGGCGCAGGGGGAGTGGAACGGGGTGCTGGAGTTCACCTACAGCAACGGGGAGAACAAGGTGATAGACACCTCCAAGCATCCAATCATCAAGAAGAAGATCCAGCCTATAGAGAAGCAGGGCCAGTACGAGTCCCGGTGAGTTTCTTTTGATTACAGCATCATCATCATTATAGTGGAGCGGCTAAACAGCCTAAATTAAAATGAGAAATAAAAAACATGTTATCAGTGTGCTCTTATTATTTCTGCACTCTAATGTAGGACTTCACTTGAACTGACTTTGCTTTTTTAAAACTTGTTATTTATTTTTAATATATTGCTGTTAATCGATTCTTTATTGACCCAAGACAAATATTTGGGAAATACTGTTTACATTAATGTTATACTTTTGCAAGCTAAATGCTCCCTGTTTCCATAATCATGAAGATTTGTCTTGTTCCGTTTCGTTGTCACTAGGCGTCTTTGGCAGCACGTAACGGCGTCGCTGAAGGGAGGACATTTGGACGCAGCCACAGACCACAAACGCTGCCTGGAGGACAGGCAGCGCCGCGAGGCCAAACAGAGAGCTGCGTCCCACAGCCCCTGGAAACCCAAATACTTCATTAAAGAGGTGAGGGGGAGCAGATATCCATATGTCAATTGAAGGGACCAGTTTTAGGGTCTTTGTCTTCACAAGTTGATGTTCTGAATTGCCTGTTTAGGAACTCTGCCCAATCAGAGTGGTGCACTGATGCTTGTTTTTTTTTTGTGGAACAACACGTGAAAATCTTTTAAGCTTGTGCTAACTAAAACACTTTATTTCAGGATTCTAACCACAAACATTGTTTTCTAAAAGATGGAACCAGAAGTGGTGACATGCTAAGTACTTTCCAGCTTTAAGACTCATTCCTGTACCACGTTATTAAGTACAGCCATCTTTATTGATTTAAAGGCTAAGAACGAAGTCAACCTCCCAATGTGCGCATTGTAATTCCTATTTCTCTGTTTGTGATGGAGGAAGACTTCTAAAGCACTTGGACATACTCACAAGGAATGCAGGCCTGTGTGGGGCTCTCAGAGGAGGACGATCATGTATCAGAGGAGATTTCAAGTCTTTGCTCCCGCCTGCTTGATCACAGGGATTAAAGGCATACACTTGATGTAATGTTTCGACACCATGTGCATCTTCATCAGTCACCTGCCCTGTAACTATGAACTGCCACAGGTGGTCAGTCATATTGATACTTACACTCAGAATACTTTTTTTATTTTGTTTCTGATATTCAGAGACTGTTATATCGAGTTTGTATTGTTATTTTTGTTTCTTTATAGCTTTTTCTTATCTCTTAAGATAATATAGATCAAATATTTGTTTCGTTTTTTGGGGGATTTTGTATTTATTTGTAGTATTATGAATATTTACATGTAAAAATAACAATATTTTACAATAATATTAAATATATAATTAATAATAATAAATGAAATATATAATAATAATATGAGTGATACAATCAATAATAAGTGTGTGTGCATGTGTGTGTGTGTGTGTGTGTGTGTGTGTGTGTGTGTGTGTGTGTGTGTGTGTGTGTGTGTGTGTGTGTGTGTGTGTGTGTGTGTGTGTGTGTGTGTGTGTGTGTGTGTGTGTGTGTGTGTAGGGGGAAGGCTGGGTGTATCACAACCCTCTGTGGAAGGCGCAGTGACGCGTAGCAGCTCTCCAATCCCAGGCGACAGATCGGGCGACGGAGGCCGATCGCTGGCCGACACACACATGAGGAGAGTCAAACAGACAGACGGACAAACGGAGAGCAAGACACACGGACGGAGAAAAGAGAAAACTGAACAAGTGCTACCAAAGACAACCCGAGGAAACCGGCCACATCTCCAGTTCTGAGCGTTCAGGAGTGTGCTGGTTCAGCAGTGAGCCTCTCTTGAGATTAGTGTTCAGACAACATGGGATTTGTTTCACTTCTGAACAAACCCCTGGAAACAGCTACTGCCCATCTCCCTTTGTAGTTGTTTAGGCAATGTATTAACTGTTTTGCACAATTCACTGTACAATACAATGTGTGTGTGTGTGTGTGTGTTTTCATGTACAGGTGTATGCTTGTAAGAATGGATGGGTAAACTATTTAGCTACAACCCTATTTTATAGAATCCAGAGGGGGCAGGGCTAGTTTAGTGTGAAGCTGCAGAGCACTGATCCTCTTTGTGCTGGAACTTATTTAAAGTTAATATGACAAACTACTTTATTCAAATAGTGTTTTATCTGAAGTCATATTACTTCATTTCTTATATAACTTTCTCTGTTATAACATCTAATAAATCCCTCCAGCCAACCACCATGTTAGTGTAGAAAGTGGCTGGAAAAGAAGTGAATCTGCGCCTGCTGAATCCAGATCTCAATGGAACATTTACGATGCTGCAGTTTGATTTAAATGGGTCAGTTCCCCCATATAAACTCTTCAAACAAACATACTCTCTCACATCCCTCCGGTGATATCTCTCCATTAAGGTGGTTTTTATTTTAAGATATCTGCCCTCCATCCAAATACAACAGAATTGCTTAGAGAACAGAAACATTACATTTGACATGACACTCCCATTGACTGTTTATTGGATTTGGGAGAGCTGATTAAAACATGGTTAGAATCACAATACAATAAGCTAGCTGAGCCTGTTAGTGCTTATTGAAACAACCGTAGCTTTTGCTGTAACTTTAGCTTTACAGTGCATTCACATGATTGGTGATCAACAGCGGTTTGTTTTTCTTGCTAGCTTGCGCCGCTACATACAGCTAGCATCTGATTGGTTGCACATCGAGAGATCAGGGGTAAACGAGGTCAAAGTTGAATTTATTTGAACTTTGAGTGTCAGCCTAGTCGGGCTGCAACACTCTCTTTATAGAAACACAATGTCAGCGCAGAGCCATTTTGCTGCGCATCATGTTAATGCAGCTTAAGGTTAGCGTACTTAGCTAACCTGTTGACTCGTCTCCGTAGATAAGTTATTAAAGTAAATCATTTTTGCTCATGTTTAGTTATATATTTTGACTAAAGCTTCATCTCTGTTTTTCAAGTGTGATGAACTTGAGTTGACCCCCTGCCCAATTTTCTTGCTCCTTCAATGAGCTGCTCTACCTCTGACAAGGTGGGTCAAACCAAAAGTCCATCACCTCAAAGATAAGACATCCATAATGAATAATACATCAGCTTTCTTTAACCTCTTACCGTTCCATCCTCAGTTCCTCAAACACCTGCATCTGACCAATAGGGCACAAGTAATGACTGATATGTGGGAATACCTGATGAGTGTCTGCTGTTTGTAACTGATAAGCACCACAGTGCACTTTGTACATATGTCTGTTGTGAGGCCATGAGGCTCAGTGCACCAGTGTGGGGTGAAATAGTCTAGCTGTCCACTGGATTATACTAGTATGTTTTTTAACAGAGTAGCAGATCAAAAATGAATATTTAAAGTGTGTGAAGTAGCTGACCTTAAGCATAATAATGAGTATTTTAATCTACGGATCCCCGCACTGAAACCATTTAAATTTTAATTCATATTTATTGGCAATGTCTCCAGTGCCGCCGTGTCATCACAAAGCTTCAACATCCACCTTTTCCTATCTCATCGTATACAACAAACCTATGCAACACTTCTGCAGACGGTAGTCTCCTATTTGTTTAAAATAAAGATCTCTTTCCAAATGTGTTGCCTGCTGTTTTGTTGGGTGCTTCTTCTTTCTCTTGGATTACCACGTGACAGTTTATCAGAGCGGAAAGAGGTTAGAGTAAATGAATACTACAATGTGAACTGCTCCATGCAAGTAAACATCCTTCATTCAAAAATATACTGAAGTGACTATATACATGTTATTAGCAACATAGGCTTGAAATATAAAACAGTCCACTTTAAAAGATATATTAATGCCAAATGTATTTGTAATTGAAAATAAATAAAGAGACATTTAGTCTAGTACAAGTACCTCCAGATTGCACATAAATGAAGAACTCAAGTAAAGGTATTTGCTTACTTTCACTACTATATATAGAAGGATAAATAAACGATGTAAAGATGTCCATGGATTACTGCACTCACAGTACCGTGGGGAAAATATGGAGAACACAGTACAGGTGAACCCTTCTGCTCCTAACTGCACAATGTTCATTGTTCCAGAGTAAAGAACATGATTCAGAGTGTTGCCTTGTGGGAAAACTGCACCTCATTGCATATGTTTGCTGCCATCTGGTGCTCAACATATAACACTATTGGCAGGTAAAAGCGAAGTGAGGATCTGACAAAGCAGCCAACTCTAAGAAGTTTAAACAAAGTAAAAAACAAAATGATTTGTGATAAGTGTTAAAATACGATTTCCTTTAACCACCTACTGGAGAACACAACAATATTCAAGTGACCACAACACAAGGAGTTAAAGGGGGATGCATTTGATTGGCCACATGGCCCTAATTGCTTTCTTATTTCCACTTTTTAAATATCTAATTTATTTGATTCACAAACTGAATAAAAAAGACATGTACAAGAGATAATGCAGATATGTGAAATTGGACACCCCGATAAGCTATCCAAAAGTTGAGAATAGAATCCCAGACACTTATCTAAAAATATCCTAACATATCTAGAATTGGAGAGAGTACATGTATTATACAGAAAAACATGTACAAGCTAAACAATTCCAAACCCTTACTGAATACCCTTAAAAAACCCTAAAACTAAGTCTAACTACTGAATGATCTCCAAACATGTATTAATCAGTCTAAACACATGTTAAAAATACACAAGATACAATATATACAGACATATTACAAAGGTGAATAAAGATATAAACAAAATGCATCTCAGGGTAAAGTAACTTGCATTAGTGAGTGTTTTGCCCAAGAGGACAAGTGAAAAACTGGTGTGATTTATGTGTAAGTCAAACTGTATGTACAGTATGTTAACAATGTGTCAATAATACGAGGAAATATATATTGGATGAGGGACAGGTGAATGTTGCGCTGCTTTGCGCCAACATTCACAGTTTTGGCAGTGGAATTAATCAAATGTGGGTTATGTTGAAGTCACAAGACACAAAACAAGTCAAAGAGTCAGAGGTTCTGACTTCACGGTAGAGTTGCCACGTCAATTCTGAAGAACTCTACCCCAGACCCGTGTATTTAGCTAGTTCAGAGAGAATAATCAACATTGTGCATAACAAGGTAGAATCATAACACCTCTATCAGCTGACGCCAGCAGGCAGGAACAGGGAGACAAAACACTGAGAGCACAGCAGCCAAGGTTACAGGTGCGTGTGCTCAGTCAGGACAGTTTGAACTGATAAACTGGGTCAAAGCTATGGGCCTTGGAAAATATGTCCCCAACATCTGCTATAACCAACAGCCTGTGACCAAACTGCATGAACAGTTTATTATTAATCTATTATATGAGCAGACTTTGTCACTAGACAAGAAAACACAAACAAACATCAACAGACCATCAATCAATCAATACATATACACCAAGGAGTGGAATCAGTTATTAGATAATCTGCTTCCACTTCTTATCAGGTGTTTATAACTAATACATTGTGTCATAAACACAAGAAATTAAACTAATCGCATAATTACTCAGTATCTGATCCATCCAGCTCAAATATAAACATGAGTTATTTGACTGGAAGCAGTTCAAGCCTCGATAACACACAGGGAAAGAGATAAAGCTCCTGATAAACTCGGCTGCAGCATGGCTCTGCTTTCACACAGCAGATGTGTTTGAGGGGGCACAGTGTAAAGTACGACACAAATTGGCAGCGTCACATTTTGTCATGTAAATTAGCACGCAACCGGGAAACAACAAGTGGTCAAGGTACAGTAGTAGTGAATGTTACGAGAGCTTTATTTCAATCTCAATCTTTATTTATTTATATAGCACATTTAAAAACAACCTTCAGTTGGTCAAAGTGCGGTACAGGCAATAACTACAATATAAAAACACAATGGGAGTACAATAATAAAACATTAATTAAAAACATGATAAAAAGCACAATAACTAGAAACATACAAATGTAAAAATGTAATGTTCAACTAGTATTAAACGCCAGTGCAAAGAGGTGAGTTTTTAGGTGAGATTAAAAAAGTTTAATAGACTCAGCAGTCTGGATATGTACTGGGAGGCTGTAAAAAAAAGCGTAAGCGCATTACGCCCGGGGAGGGGGTCTGGCTCCCATTGTACTTTTAGAGATTCTAGGAACAACCAACAACCCTGCATTCTTGGAACGCAATGCCCTAGTAGGACAGTAGGGTATAATGAGTTCTTTAAGGTAATATGGTGCCTGCCCATTAAGGGCTTTGTAGGTGAGAAGAAGAATTTTAAATTCTATCCTGTGTTCTATAGGGAGCCAGTGTAAGGCAGCCAGAACAGGAGTAATGTGGTCCCTTTTCCTAACTCCGGTTAGTACACGAGCTGCAGCATTTTGAATCAGCTGAAGCGACTTGACTGACTTCTTGGTACTCCCTGATAATAAAGAGTTACAATAATCCAGCCTAGAAGTAACAAATGCATGGACTAGTTTCTCTGCATCGTTTTGAGGCAAGATATGCCTGATTTTTGCAATGTTACGTAGATGGAAGTAGGCGGTCCTTGAAATTGATTTCATGTGGGCGTTAAAGGATAAATCCTGATAAAATATAACACCAAGATTCCTTACAGTCGCACTGGAGGCCAAATTAATGCCATCCATAGTTAGTATATCTTTAGATAATTTGTTTCGTAGATTCTTCGGGCCAAGTACAATAACTTCAGTTTTGGTCGTGTTTAACATCAAAAAGTTTAAGGTCATCCACGTTTTTAAGTCCTTAAGGCAGTCTTGAATTTTATTTAGATGATTAATTTCATCAGGCTTGATTGATAAATATAGTTGAGTATCATCCGCATAACAATGATTCCTTATAATATTGCCTAACGGAAGCATATATAATGTGAACAAAATAGGTCCGAGCACTGAGCCCTGTGGCACTCCATGGCTAACTTTGGTTTGCGTGGAAGATTCATCGTTAACACGTACAAACTGAGAGCGTTCAGATAGATAGGATCTAAACCAGCCTAAAGCAGTTCCCTGTATGCCAACTAAGTGCTCTAGTCTTTGCAATAGGATATCATGGTCGATAGTATCAAATGCAGCACTGAGATCGAGCAAAACAAGAATAGAGACAAGTCCCTTGTCTGAGGCTATTAGAATGTCATTTGTGACTTTAACCAGAGCTGTCTCTGTGCTATGATGTGTTCTAAAGCCAGACTGAAAATCTTCAAATAAATCATTGTTTTTTAAGTAATCACACAACTGTTTTGCGACCGCTTTCTCAAGAATTTTTGAGAGGAACGGAAGATTAGAAATAGGTCTATAGTTGGCTAACACCTCTGGATCGAGGTTGTGCTTTTTAAGAAGCGGTTTTATCACTGCTACTTTGAATGATTGTGGAACATAGCCTGATAATAAAGACATATTCATAATATTTAATAAAGAAGTGCTAATTAATGGAAAAACTTCCTTCAACAGCTTAGTTGGAATTGGGTCTAACATGCACGTTGATGGTTTAGAAGAGAGAATCATTGAATGTAATTGTTCAAGGTTTATGGCTGAAAAGCATTCTAGTTTACTATCTAGTGTAATATTAGAACTTACGTTTCCGGGAGCTGTTGATAACACTATACTGGTCAAAGGCAAGAGGTCATTAATTTTGTTTCTAAGAGTAACAATTTTATCGTTAAAAAAGCACATAAAATCATTACTACTGAGTGCTATGGGAATAGAAGGCTCAATCGAGCTGTGGCTCTCTGTCAGCCTGGCTACAGTGCTGAAAAGAAATCTTGCATTATTCTTATTCTCATCTATTAATGAAGAGTAGTAGGCTGCTCTCGCTTTACGCAGTGCTTTCTTATATTCATTAAGAGTAATATGCCAAATTAAACGAGATTCTTCAAGTTTAGTGGAACGCCATATCCTTTCAAGTTGTCTCGACTTTTGCGGGTTTCGGCATTATACCATGGAGCTAATCTATGTTGTTTTATTTTCTTCTTTTTCAAAGGAGCAACAGAGTCTAATTTTATTCGCAGCGCATCTATAGCACTATCAACAACATGATCAATTTGGGGTGGTGTACATTTTGTATAAGTTTCCTCCCCTACATGCAGACATGCTATCGAGTTAAGTATTGGTGGAATCTCTTCCTTAAATGTGGCTATAGCACTAACAGATAGGTTTCTGCTGCAAGAGCTTTTGACTAATGCTTTGTAGTCTCGTAATAGTACTTCAAAAGTTACTAAGAAATGGTCGGATAAAGCAGGATTATGCGGTTCGACTAATAGTTTCTCAATTTCAATACCATAAGTCAGAACAAGGTCGAGAGTGTGATTATAGCAGTGGGTTGGTTTATTTACACTCTGACAGAAACCAACAGAATCTAATATAGAGTTAAATGCAACAGTAAGGCTATTTTTATCATCGTCAACATGAATATTAAAGTCACCTACGATAATTACTTTGTCTATTTTAAGAACCAACGTTGATAAAAACTCAGAGAATTCTGATAAGAATTCTGAATAAGGACCTGGTGCACGATACACTGTAACAAATAAGATTGGCTGCAAAGTTTTCCAGGTCGGATGCGTAAGACTAAAAACGAGGCTTTCAAAGGAGGTATAATTTAATTTTGGTTTAGTATTGATAAGTAAACTTGAGTCAAAGATTGCTGCAACTCCACCTCCTCGGCCCGTGCCTCGAGCAATATGAGTGTTGATATGGCGGGGTGGAGTGGCCTCATTTATGCTGACATATTCTTCATGTCTCAACCAAGTTTCAGTGAGACAGCATATATCAATATTGTAATCTGATATTAAATCATTTACCAATATTGCTTTAGATCCTAGAGATCTTATGTTTAAGAGACCACATGTAATCTTCCTGTTTTGTTGCACTGTAGTAGTTGTTACATTTACTTTTATTAGGTTATTATGTATGACACCTCTATTAGGTTTTACCTTAAATTGTCCTTGGGCAGACACACACACCGCTAATATTGGGTATTTTATTGGGTTCGGGATTCCTATGGATGACTGCCTAGGAGAGAGCGCAGAGAAGCGTGTAAGACTGCGACTCCGCCTCCTGGTCCACAAAGCCCTGAAATGTTTGCCGAAATCAGATCTGCACCTTCCAAAGTAGGATGAATGCCGTCTCTCTTAATCAGACCAGGTTTTCCCCAGAAGGCTGTCCAATTATTTACGAAGCCCACATTGTTTGCTGGGCACCACCAAGACAACCAGCGCTGAAATGATGACATGCGGCTATACATGTCATCATTGATCAGATTGGGGAGGGGACCAGAGAAGATTACGGTGTCCGACATTGTTTTGGCATAACTACACACCGACTCCATATTAAGTTTGGTGCATTCTGATTGGCGTAAACGAACATCATTACCACCGACGTGAATAACAATCCTACTGTATTTACGTTTTTTTTTTGGCCAATACTTTATCATTAAAAAATGAAAGGAACCTTTCACATAGAGTAGCTGATGGCACAACACAGGAAGAGTTACAGGGATTTAAAAGACAACTAGAAAATGCATTTCCTGCAGAAAATGCGTGTGAATGCTGTAAACTGTGAACATTTGTCACTGAATTTAGCTGAAAATGCAGAAAAAGCTGAATATTTTATTAGCTGAATGGTAGCTGCTTTTAGCTACAAAAACCAAGTAAGTGTGTTGCTGAACTTAGAACAGAAATGCAAAAAAGTGAAATGATTTGAATAAAATTGTTACAGCTCAAATGCATTGCAATGACTTCCATGTTAAAAAAGTCCTTAAAAACTGAATATTTAAAAAGGTATAACATATTTTGAAAAAGTTGAAAGTTTCCCATCATGTGCTGAAAAGGCTGAATAGTTTGATATTCGAATGGTTCCTGCAGCTCAAAGTAGGCTGAAGGAGTTGAATAAATATATTAAATGTAAGTAGTAGTGAATGAATGTTTACAAACACCTGTGTGTGTAAACCCAGAGATCAAAGGTTACCATGGCGACAACTTATGACGATTTACCAACTGCAGCACTGAGTCCCATTAAGAATGCATTGAGGATTATATCTGACAATTTTGCCACCTGTTCAAAAACATTACCAGACCGTGAGCATCAGGGAACCCCAATGAACTGATACAGTATATGTTTGTTTTTTTGGTTTTGTGTGTAAAATGTGGAGATGGGAGCAGTTTGTCTAAAGTGCACTTCACTCTGTTCTGAAGAAAGTTCCGAAAAAATTTAACATGGGAATCAATTGGGAGCTCGGTGGACTTTTTGTCTCTTCATGCATTCCCTTTTTTTTTTTTTTTAACCTAGGAGAGGTTTTCCTACGTTTGTCATGAAAAAATATGTCTGAGGAGTGTAGGGTTTGGGAATTATGGCAAGTTTAAAACTTTTTTTGGGGAGGATTTCAAGCACTCTTGCACTCTGTTTTGAGATCAAAGCACTCTAGACTTAACGGGCTGCTCCATCCACACTAATGTTAAAATCTGAAAAAGGCTTCTCTACCAAGCTCCAAGCTAAGTTAAATATCTCAAAAAGTGTACAATATATCACAAATCTGAATAGGAATTGAATAGCTGAAGGTCTTGTGATCATTTTAAAGTTAGAATGAAGTCTCAAGCTGAAAGTATGTGGAAGGAGAAGCATTTGGCGTAAGGTGTAGGAAAAGAGGATTTGAAGAGTCTTCCATTTTTAACATGGAAGAGTCTTCCATGTTAAAAAAAGAGTTTAAAAAGCTGAATATTTCAAAAAGTATAACATATTTTTAAAAACTTGAAGGTTTCCCATCGATTCCTGAAAAGGCTGAATAGTTTAATATTTGAATGGTTTCTGTAGCTGAAAGTAAGCTGAAGTTATGGAGAGCCAAAGTATTGGCTGAAATAATAAGGGGAAGAATAAAGATTTGAAGTACTATAGTGGAATGATGTAAACAGCATTTGCACTAATTAAGAGTGGTAAAAAGGAACTGGGGCCTATTTCTGTTTTTGGACAAGATTTGAAATAAATTGAGTTTTTGCACATTTAACATATTCGCTTAAATCGTCTCTTAAGGCCCTGACACACCAAGCAGTCACCAGAGGACTCGCCGACGCCGACGCTTAAAGCTGCCCTGCCCGATAAAAAATACACACCAGTTTTGAATTTGCAATTCTTAAGAAGCATTGCCAGATGTGAACCATGCCTCGCACAGAAGAGCTCTCAGAAGACCTACCATTAAGAATTGCTGACTTGCATAAAGCTGGAAAGGGTTACAAAAGTATCTCTGAAAGCCTTGATGTTCATCAGTCCACGGTGAGACAAGTTGTCTATACATGGAGAAAGTTCAGCACTGTTGCTACTCTCCCTAGGAGTGGCCGTCCTGTAAAGATGACTGCAAGAGCACAGCGCAGAATGCTCAATGAGGTGAAGAAGAATCCTAGAGTGTCAGCTAGAGACTTAAAGAAATCTCTGGCACATGCTAACATCTCTGTTGACGAATCTACGATACGTAAAACACTGAACAACAATGGAGTTCATGGGAGGACACCACGGAGGAAGCCACTGCTGTCCAGAAAAAACATTGCTGCACGTTTGAAGTTTGCAAAAGAGCACCTGGATGTTCCACAGCACTACTGGCAACATATTCTGTGGACAGATGAAACCAAAGCTGAGTTGTTTGGAAGGAACACACAACGCTATGTGTGGAGAATCCAAAGGGTTCACATACTTTTTCTTGCAACTGTATATATATATTAATCCCAACAGGCCACCTTGTTTATAGTTTGATTCAGTTTTAGTAGAATATAAAATACATGAATGAATGATGAAATGAGCACAAAGTGCAGACATACTATAATTATATTGAGGTACTTGAGACTAATCCTGCAGCTGTATAGTTCTGCTCCACAACAGTTCGAGAATGAAGAAACCATCACGTATGAAAGGCTACATGTGAATAGAGGGGCAGAAAAACGGCTTGCACATTTACATTTCAATCTTGAACAATGAACAGCGGTAGACAGTATCTCATTTAGTATCATCATCCTGCGCTTCGCCGGAGGCCTTCGAGTGCTGAGTATGCTTGGCCTCTCTCCGAGCGGTGCCGGTGTGGTGCAGATGGTGGATTCTGCCAGGCAGGGCTCAGCATCAAAGTGGAAGGACTCCTCGGTGGTGCTGGTCGAGGTTTCACTGCTGGTGCCACCGGGGGTTGATTCTGCAGCCACCGGACGTACAAACACTACAAAATATAATCAAGACATATTTTCTTGCAACTGTATATATATATTAATCCCAACAGGCCACCTTGTTTATAGTTTGATTCAGTTTTAGTAGAATATAAAATACATGAATGAATGATGAAATGAGCACAAAGTGCAGACATACTATAATTATATTGAGGTACTTGAGACTAATCCTGCAGCTGTATAGTTCTGCTCCACAACAGTTCGAGAATGAAGAAACCATCACGTATGAAAGGCTACATGTGAATAGAGGGGCAGAAAAACGGCTTGCACATTTACATTTCAATCTTGAACAATGAACAGCGGTAGACAGTATCTCATTTAGTATCATCATCCTGCGCTTCGCCGGAGGCCTTCGAGTGCTGAGTATGCTTGGCCTCTCTCCGAGCGGTGCCGGTGTGGTGCAGATGGTGGATTCTGCCAGGCAGGGCTCAGCATCAAAGTGGAAGGACTCCTCGGTGGTGCTGGTCCAGGTTTCACTGCTGGTGCCACCGGGGGTTGATTCTGCAGCCACCGGACGTACAAACACTACAAAATATAATCAAGACATATTTTATCATGTATTATTATAGGTTAAGATAAAAGCGTTATTGATCCCATGGTGAATTTCATAAGCTACCCAGCAGTATATAATGTAATTTCAATTAGCTCCTCCTTTACCAGCTGCAACATTAAGGTGATGAGCACATCAATAATTATAATACAATAATATATATATTATTCTGTTATTGTTATATTTAACACTGTAACCACCAAATGAATGAAAATAATGTTTTTGTAAATGAAAGAAGCAAGAAACACTTATTTGTACTCAACAAATAAAATAGTTACCGTGACGGTGAGGTTCGAAGTACTCTCCTTCCTTCTTGTGTAGGGCTCTAAAACGGCAGCCTGGTTATGATCCACTGCTGTCTGCCAGTCCTTTGTGCTCCACAACTACCCGAAGGGGCAAGTCTCCTGTACCGGGTGTACTGGGTTCGCAGAGAATCCCACTTCTTCCTCAGCTCTTTCTCTGAAGCACACAAATAAACGATGTAAGCATTGTGGCTAGTTAGCATGTCCAATTCATATCTATATGCAGTGCCAAACGGCACAGCTAGCAACAGCTAGCAACAAGATAACAACAAAACACAAGGTTGAAATAACAAATTACATTTCACGTTAACGTCACTGTACGCTGGCAAACAATAAAAAGCCAACAGTATCTGCTAAAGAGCTCAATTGATGAAAAAGATAATCTTACCCGAGAAACCAAGTTGCGTTTCAATCTCTCGCCAGAGTCCGGTTTTCACTACTTGGTTCGAGTACCTTTTCTCAGTGATGTCGTACAGAGCTGGCCTCTCCTGGATCAAGGTGATGAGCAGGTCTTCGTTTCCGTCATTCCAGATCGCCATGATGAGATGAAAATGAATAGCAGTCTGTGTGTGCCTTCTTAAATCATTTGTTTACGTCCCTCACTTCCGTTTCGCTTCTCATGCACTGATTCGCTAGCTGAACAGCCAATCAGAGTGATTGTTTGGTCCGACTGCCAGACCCGATGCATGGCCGATTCAACATGCATCGGGACAGGCAGTCCAAATAAGGCGTGTCACGGTCGACGGTGCGGGACACACCAAATTGAGTTTGGGCGACAGGACACGCTTCGTCTCCCGACTTACGAAAACAGCCGAAATCGGGGGGGGGGGGTTTCATTTTGACTTGAGCCGTCCCTTATAGATACTGTCTTTTTACGTTAGTGAGCCGGATCATTTGGCTCGGCTCTCTTAAAACGCCGGCTGTTTCGGCTCCCAAACGGCTCTTTATGTTACCACAGTTTACCACGGAGCCTCAGTTTCGCCGCTGCGAGGCTCTGGTGCTCGCAGCTCACGCGCGTGCTCCACTAGCACCGCTCATCGCGTCCAAATCGATGTCGGGGAAACGATCCTCAATACTCCGAAAAGAATCCCACCAGACTCCTTTGCCCCTCCAACAGAAGGATGTCCTTGTCCTTTTTCCTTTTCGTCATTTCAAGCGATAAAAACTCTCGATCTTCTCTCTAATTATTAATATTTTTGGACGCCCTCGGCTCGCGTTCAGGGTTTCCCGAGCTGAATAAGGGCGTCAAATGACGGCAAGACGCCCCCCTGGCAAAAAACGCTGGTCACAGGTTTATGGTGTCTGGCCATGAATGGAGCGATCAGGTACAGAATATCCATATCTAATACCCCCTCCTGAATCACTTTGATTTCCATAAGTGACTGGCAGTCGTAAACTAGTATAGCAGAGACATTTTGACAAAAAACACAAAACAATTAAACTACTAGAACTAATAAAAGGCTGAACAGGCCTGGGAGACGTCTCGCCGTGCACACTGCTGGCGCCATCATCCTTGGATGGAAGTTGGAGTGCTATATTGTTTTACAGTAGGAAAATAAAAGCAGTGGCGTATCGTCATAGTTGGTGGAAACAATGGTGGAATGTGTGGGAGAGAAACTCTCTGGAGGGAACACAGGGATTTTAGCCTTTGCAGACCATTGACATGCACATAAACCTATATACACTGAACACAAATATAAACGCAACACTTTTGTTTTTGCTCCCATTTTTCATGAGATGAACTCAAAGATCTAAAACATTTTCTATATACACAAAATAACCATTTCTCTCAAATATTGTTCACAAATCTAAAAAAATCTGTGATAGTGAGCACCTCTCCTTTGCCGAGATAATCCATCCCACCTCACAGGTGTGGCATATCGAGATGCTGATTAGACAGCATGATTATTGCACAGGTGTGCCTTAGGCTGGCCACAATAAAAGGCCACTCTGAAACGTGCAGGGTTAGGGTAATGTTGTGAATTGAGTGGCCCATGGTGGTGGTGGGGTTATGGTATGGGCAGGCGTATGTTATGGACGACAAACACAGGCCACTCGATTCACAACATTACCCTAACCCTAACCCTAACCCTAATCCTACCCCTCACACCAGATACTGACTGGTATTCGGATCCCCCCAGACCCCCCCAATAAAGCAAATATGCACGTTTCAGAGTAGCCTTTTATTGTGGCCATTCTAAGGCACACCTGTGCAATAATCATGCTGTCTAATCAGCATCTTGATATGCCACACCTGTTGTGACAGTTTACTTATTTAGGTTATTTGGGGTGCCAGTCAGGTCTCTCTCCTGACGTTTCAGATTTGGCTAGTCAGTCAGTTTTTGTAAATCTGCACAAAGGTGTATACATCTCACTGTAAACACCCAACATTGAATGACATTAAAATATAAGAAAGGACACAACTCAAAATCATAATCACAAATAGTAAGTGTATTTTTGTATATCCCCCCCCCCAAACAATTCGTTTTCCCACAGTTCAATATTAAATCCAAAATGTTCCACTCCGGGTGTCCTTCAAAATAAATAAAACAGTCAATTACCACAGGAGAATGTCAGTCGGTTTTAGCAATCCAGTCCTGGTTTTTAAGGTTTTGTGAGATGAGCGGCTCCTTTCAGCTTTGTAGTACACAATAATCCAACAACGTGAAGCAAGGGTATGATGCCGGATGACGGTGGATCAGACAAACGGTATGGACTTTAAACGACCTAACTGCTGGTTGCTAACAGATGAGCGTGTTGCTCCGCCGATCGCTCTTGCTGCACACACCTGCTCCGCCGATCCCTCTTGCTGCACACACCCCTTTTTCTTCCGGCTCCGTCTAACTAAATAGGGGAAAAGGGAAATGGAGGTGCCAACCAACAGCGAATCACTGGCTGGGTGGGCGTTACCGTGAGTGACTACCGGTCACATAAACACCGGTTGTTACACTCCTTCCCCCATGAGAGAAGCCTGACATAGGAAGGCTTTTTCATTTTCCTTATCCCTCCTTATTTTATTTCCGATATTGTTGTTCCAACTTTAAGCTGGAAAACCCACAAAATCCTCTTCATCGCTTTCCTCTTCAAAAATCTTGAGGATACGCTGATGTTGCTTTCTGTCCATCTCTTCAGCAGTGGGAAAGCATGGTTTGATTTGAGCCACATTAACAACACGAATGTTCTCTCCAGTCTCTTCTAGGACCACCTCAAAGTTTAGAGGTCCGACTTGCCTGATGACACGATAGGGACCTTTCCACCTAGGTGCCAATTTGGCCATATAGGATTTATCAGCCCTTGAGTAAGGATGTGCTTTTATCCACACACGATCCTTCTCTGAGAAATACACATCCCTTCTTCCTTTGTCATAGTTTATTTTTTGTCTCTGCCTTGCTTTTTCCATGTTGCCGTTGACCATTTTCTGAAACTCGGCTATCTGTTTAGCTGTGGTGTATGCAGAGGTGTCAGGATCACAGAGATGGGGCTTTAGCTCGACATCCAATGGGCCTTTCAAAGGACGACAAAGGTTTAGCTCTGCAGGGGTGACTCCTGTGGACTCATGCACCGCTGAATTCAGTGCAAAGCGGAATTCTGATAAGTATTTGTCCCAAGCTTTGTGTTTTTCTTCCACATAGGAAGCTATCATAGCTTTCACATTCCGGTTAACTCTCTCAGTCAGATTGGTTTGAGGGTGGTACGGTGAGGTCCGTTTCTGCTGAAGGTTCCACCGCTTGCATGTTTCTCCAAAAACAGCTGAAACAAACTGGGGACCTTGGTCCGAGAGGATGAAGGTCGGTACACCCCAGCGAGTCAGAATCTCCTTTGTTAATATCTGGGATACTGCCTCTGCTGTTGCTTTACGAAGTGGAAACATCTCAACCCATCTGGTGTAGTAGTCCACAAAGACAATGAGATAGAGGTTACCACTAGAGCTTCTTGGGAAGGGTCCCATGAGATCAACTCCTAACATCTCCCAAGGTCCATGTACCACAGTCTGCTGAAGTTTCCCTGGAGGTTTTCGGGTCTGAGGTTTGTAGAGCTGGCAAACCTGACAACAACGTACATACTCTCTCACATCAATGCTCATTTTAGGCCAATACACAAGGGCTTGTAGTCTTTTATACGTTTATATCTTCCGAAATGGCCGGACACAGGATCATTATGATAATGGTGGGTAGTTGTTGGCGTAGTGAAGATGGAATATACACCTGGTATAACGTTTTGTGAGGTAAGTGCACCACTCTGTATACCTTGTCCTCCAAAACAGTAAACTTGGTAGTTGCGTTTTCAACGACTTCTCCTTTTTCCATGATGCATCGTACAGA